>NW_009614666.1:9595-10384 GCF_000690535.1 Cariama cristata | reverse complement strand
TAGCGAGGGTGCGGGCGGGGGGGGGTGGGGGGGGGGGGAGGCTACTTCCATTTATTTCCTTCAGCACATTCTGTTCTAGGGCAGGAGTGCCAAGGACACTTGTAACAGAACAGTTACATGACCTGAGCAAACTAGATAAAATGTAAATACCCACAAAAAAAGTAGGGAATAAAAACACTTCTAACATCTAATCTAGAAATCATGTTACAAACTGTAGATACAATCACTGCTAAGTGACAGAAAGTATTTTTTACCATCCTTCCATTACTGCCCACCAATAACCTCATAATTACTAACTACATTTGTACATGTTCTTACAAATCTTCTCTAATGGGATAGTTAATAATGCAAAACCTCAGCCCAAAACATGTTTCTACTCTTTAATATACTTGCACAACCTATGTAGTACATTTGTCGTTAGTGTTTCCAGAAGGGGAAAAAAAACCCAAACCCACAACTATCCAAAGCTCATCTAACCCAGCATCTAATCTCTGGTAGCAGTTAATATCAGATGTTTCAGGAAATAGAAGGAAACCCCAAGGTGAAGCCATCACAACACATAAAAGATGCTTCTTTCCTTCCTTAGGGTAAATAACTAGTTTGTGCTCAGTTTTCTCCAATGACCATTATTAGCATGAAGGGGAAAACTGATGACAGAGTATTTGGACTATCAAATGTTATATTCACAATAATTTATTTCAGGGTTGCTGTCTCCAATGCCTCACCTAGAGCATAAAGCACCCAATTTAGCATTCCCTGTGCAAAGGAGGTACAAGACTATCCGAGATG
>NW_009614666.1:1028-9564 GCF_000690535.1 Cariama cristata | reverse complement strand
CAGGAATGAGGGGTGGAAAACTTCAAGTCATGCAGCCAACACTGAAAGTCAGCTGCGTTTGTGGCAATGGAAGGTAGTAAGAGCTAGGAAACACAATCACTCTTTTCAATTTTTTTGTTCAAGTTGTAGCAGCAAAATTCACAGTCCTAGTTAGAATTACTGCTCATATTAAAGGGAGATGTTATCTCTCAACCACTTGTGAGCAGAGCACAGTCACATCGTAAATTAGAGAGTAAGTTCTGTCAGTGTATCTGATTAGAGCCTCATTTGAGCCATCTTTTCTTCCCTTTCTTTTTTGTATTCTATTATACTATAATATTAGCCCAAATTCTCAGCTTTTAAAAAAGGAATCTTCAGCTAGTCCTGTTCCTCACTCACCTGATGAGTATTACAGAGGGTAATGACAAACACTGGAGAAATATGAAAAAGCAGCCTATAGAGATATGTAGGTCTGAAGAAGGGAGGCTTACTATCCAAAGTGGTAGGCAGGAGACTGGTCTCACCCAGTGCAACCTGCAAGGTAACAAAGAACAAAAGAAAAGAAAATACAGGAATTAAAAAATTGACAGGAGGGACAGCTTTGTAGTAGCAGATGCCAAGGACAGTTCAGCCTTGCCCGATAATAGATGCAACTGCTGACATTTTAAAATACACAGCCCTGGGCTAGCACCCACTTCTGTTACATAAATGCTGTAAGAAGATACTCAGCTACATCCAGGTTAGGTCTAGGGTTTTTTTCAACAGCTTAAACAAGGAAGACATGATGAGGAGTTGCGTGCTCATAAATGGCGTGCTTACAAACATGTTTTAACAATTGGCTATTAAACACTGCTAAACACTGGTTCTGCTTTAGAAAAAACTTACATCCAGTATCATTCCTTGTGATATTTCAGTATTTTCTGATCCCTAGACAAAAAGTCAGAAAGTTTAAAACCTCACAGAGCTACCAAAGAAAAATGATCACAGTATTATGGTGTTGGCAGTAAAATGTTACCTGCCCAGCTCTAGAGCATGCAGTGACCTCTGTACATTTACTAACTCGATTCCCCACTTGTACATTTCTGACAGCCTCTGTATATATTGAGTTCAAGGTTCAGCTGATATAAGTGGAGCAGAGAGCACAAAGACAAGCACAAAGATGTTTGGTTAATTTTGTCTTTCCAACTAAAAATTATTGATTAAACAAACTGAAAAGCAAAAACATATTATATATCCAGTAAATTGTAGCAGAATGGAGAATATACTGACATCAACAAATCTCTATCACACCTCCCAAGGTGAGGGTTACAATGCACATAGTTTTAATGGGATGGCTAATTTCTTTCATAACTGGTTTTTTGTGCCACTACGTACTATGACTGAAAGAGAAAATCATGACTCCAATAAACGGCACCATCCACATAAGGAAAGTTTCTCTAATTTGAGAAGCAGTTATAGCACCAAGACCTATGTTCTCACGTCTCTGCATGTTCAGTAAGAGGTTGGCTTAAATATTATCACCAAAAGTATAAAAAGGTCTCTTTCCACAAATAGAGAAGTCCAGACTGATTTTCACAGCTGATATTAATAGCACTTTCCATGCTGAAACCACAAGCAATGTCCATTTTTAGGGGTCTGAAACCAACTGAATAAATACAATTTGATGGAATTATTTCCTCATCCTACAGTTACTGATACACTTTATGCTTTTAACAAGTTTTAAATAGTTATTGAACAACCAGAAAGCCAAGGTTGTTTTGTAAATGTAATCTCTTAATGAACATAAACTAAGTAAAGTGAATCATGGGAGTCTCTTCCTGACACCAGACAAAATGTGTTACACTCCTGAGCTCTAGAAAACTGGTACATATGAGTACCATACCAGTACATAAGAGTTTTACAGGATGAGTTAGAAGACACATAATACTCTGAAGCAATTTTCTTCACACAAGAAAGCTTAGAGATTTATTCAATTTTTTAGTACATCAGAGTATTCCTATTCATAAAGTCTTTGTCACTGACCGTTAAATGGCAACAGGAGTCCACCATTTAAAGCAGCACCCTTATTTGGGTATTTTCTGGTTCATTAGTACTAGAAGATGTGTCACACAAGGCCGCCCTGACCAAGTGCCAAGCTTTGGAAGTGACATATAACACGTAACCCTAGGGATGTCAGCACAAGTCAGGCTCACTTTATCAGACATACTAGCATAGGGGACAAGGGCTGGACTGGGGTGCTTATGTAAATACGCCAGCTCCCAGAAAAAAAGAGCCTATAGTTGGAGTCATCACAGGGAGAACTGCCTAGAGTGCCTTATGTTATCAGTGTCTTTACCATAATTGAAGAATTGAAAAAATATACCACTACCATACATCAGATCATATCATTGTCAGTTTTTTGATTAATAAATTCTGTGATACAGAGAGAAAAATAAATAGAGCAGTGCTCCCTATAAAACTGGCCTGCCATTTCACATGTTAAATCGAATATACACTGATGGGACAGCAAGGAAGTATCAAAGCCTTGGCCACAACATGAAAATTTTAATCTCTTGCAGAATTCAGTGACACCAACCTGAAAATTAAGTGATTCAGCACTAGCTTAAGATACCCACACTACTGAAAACTACTTAGCACTGAGTTTTGTGTAGTGGTGAAAAATACAATTAGAACAATTTTACCGTTCATTTAAGGTAAAGTATACCACTATGCAGAAAACCAATTTGGGCCCTATACACTGCTTAAGTCTCACCCAAGTCCACAGCATTTCAGTGTTTTGAGTGATACACAGATCTTGTATGTAAAGTAAGTTAACAGTCACTGAATCCCATTTTATTGCCAAATATGTTTTTTCTTGCTATGACCTACGTTGGCTTTTCATTTAATCTTAATGAGATTACCTGGAGAATCCTTTTACATAGTTACCTGTAAACTAAACTGGCTGGGAAGGAATATTTACCTCTCTTACAGAAGTTAATTTGGAGAAATTCAACTGGAACTAACCACAGTTATAGAAGCCAATTTTATAGAAATAATTTTTCTCTCCTCATACAAACAAGTCTCAGCCTCCTTTGCATGCAAGAAGTATGTCCAGCTTTATCAGAAACAAAGAAAAAAAAAAAAGAATCCACAAAACAATGAGATAAGAGAATCCACTCCAGTGTTCCCATGTCAGAAGGCAGAGCACAACACTTATGAAATAGCTCATGAACAGAGAAAGGTGCCCTGGCATAAGTTCAGACGAGGTTTAAATATAGCACGATCCTATCCCATGTCCCCCAAGTCAAGAATGGGACTCTAACCATATATTTTGGGCAAAAACATGCTCAGACTTCAAGTCAACACACCTTGCAAATACCAGTGACAAAAACTAATTTCAATACTAAACAGCAGACAAGAACAAACTGGAAGAATTACTTTAGCTCAGTGTGGAAATGTCAGTGTCCAAGACTACATCTTACAGCCACATCTTCTTGCAAATTCCTCCTAGAAATATAAGATTAATTTTTAAGATTCCTATTTTAAAGCAACTCACTTCAGCTTTCTCCTAGCAAGTGCATCACAAGTCATTTTAGAGAACCTGCAATTCAAAGAAAAGAAAAAGAAAAAAAAATATCTCTGAAGTATATAGAGAGGGTAGGTACTGTGACACTATTAACTATTAATCACTACAAGGGGGCTGGAAGCCAATAAAGCTAGTCTGTGCCATTCCAAGTATAGCACTGAAGCAATTCAGTGATTTTGCTTTCTTGGTTCGGATTTTTAAGGCATATTTTCTATCTTTTCCAAATGACTTCATTAAGCCCCCAATTACATCCTGAATTCAAACCAGCTTCCTTCAAGTTCAAAGTAAAAACTGGTCTAAGTTGGCCAGACTGATCTGCTTTAAGTGCCTGCAAGATCTGGTATTGCACTGAACTTTGGCAACTCAGTTACACTCATGCAAGTTGTCAGTGAGAAAGGAAATGGTGGGAAGAAACACTCATGAATATGCATGCAAACTAAAGCTGAATTTTGATTTGGCTGCATTCATAACCCATTTATGTTCATTTCTGTGGATGATCTGATGCTAGAGATTTATTCATGAAAATGAACTGCGCACTCAGTCTTCAGAAGGGAATTCCAAGCAGCATTCTCAATGGCAAGGTCCACCAGGGCTGGTGAATTACACAAGTCACCTAATCAGACAAGAGAGGGGAAAAAGAAGAAAAAAAAAAAAAAGGTAAATCTAGCACAAATTACAAATATGCACAACAAGGTGCTCACAGATGAGCTAGATGAGCTGCTGATCAGTACCAATTCATTGAGGACTGGAAGTTCAGTGATCTGGATTCTGCCCTGTATCTATTTGCAGGCAATGTAAAGTGGTAATAACGATTTCTGTAGCAAAGCATTTGGAAAGCTACAAGTAAGAGGCATGAGGTAGGAGAGCTAGGTACCAGTAATTAACCAGGGAACTGTACAACTGTTTGCTGTCCTTTCACAAATTAAAGAAAAAAGAAAAATAGCTGATTATTTGTGATGACAACTTGCACAACCCTACATGACAACTTAGACAAGGACTTAAATTAAGTCTACTCTTGAGTTCAGGTTTACTGAAAATCTGCACAGTGCTAAGGCACAGCCTAACTGTCCTAAACAAAGACATGACCTCATCTGTTCTCTCATATAAAGACCCTCTCTGCACACTGAACAGTTCTCTCAGGCTATATAGTAGATCAGATTTCAGGAGGGCAAATTGCAACTTGGCTTAATGTGAAGCCATCGGGAGAGCTGCATCATACCACTTTCTTCTTCAGATTATATGAAAACTCAAGAACTGTGTTACAGGAGATTTAAGTTAGAACACAGAGCCTCAACTATGACTCTCTTACATTTCGGACTTTCAAATTCTTAAATTTGCCCTTTACTTAAAAAAGTCAATGATTTCACCAAGAAAGTTTGATTAGTTTCTTTTACTTTCTGTAATGAAGTGCCATCCTTTTTACACTTGAAAGGATCTTTGTAATAATGCAACATTGATCTTTTGAATACAGATGAGCTAACCTAGATAATAGGATTTGGTACCCGAAAGAGCTTCAGAGCACATATATCTAAGGCTCCAGTGCCATCAAGAGGACTTTGAAGATAAAGCACATATTCATGAGCAAATGTTTAGATTTGGCATTGCAACAATACTCTTTCGTTTCCATTATATTTGTAGGTGATCTTCCAATGCAAAGAAAAATTCCATGACATAACTGAGAACGTAATAAACACACGCAAGCGAGTGATGATGCAGAATCAGCCATAAAGAGGTAATACAAGGAAAGAAGCAGCCATCAGCAGCTTCCACGGATAAGAATTTTGGCATTTTTTCTTCTTTTTGGTAGTCCTCACCACACCATGGTGCCTACTTTATTAAACGTAATAACATCTTCTGGAAAGAGGGAACAGTTTGAGAAAAATGTTAACAGCATTTTCCTAGACAGAAAGAAAAATGATAACTATTTATTTCTTTTAAAATATCTGTTTCAGTATTTAAAATGGAGTTTCACAACAGAAACTGAGCCAACAACAGTGCCCAGTGGAAAACTGACAAGTTACCTGTGTTCCTCACATATAACCACCACTTACTGTTTCCTTACAGTGCCTAAATACAAATTCATCATTTTCAGCTATCAGAGCATGGAAATCCACCCAAATACTTGGATTTTCTTCCCGATTGTACTACAAGATTGTTGCATTCACTTTCTAGCCAGTGTAACAAATCTGTACCTTTACTCCTCCATTGCCTTCTTCCTTCAGTTCATTTCTTTTCACAACCACCATGCGACAGCAGCAATTTCTTGTTATGTGCTTATAACACACATGTATTGCTAGGTCTGTTTAATAATCTATAATCATTTCATTTAACTCTGCCCCCTGCAAATACAGACTATGTCTATTCAGAGAGAGAAAGTCGTGCTGAAAACAGTCTTAAAAGCAATTCAAGATAGATTTTGTGTCATCCATGGCCTGTAACACAGAAAAATGTTTAGCACAAAACCAGCCATATTAAGGAAAAGTAATTCAAAGTATCTGTGCCAGACAGCACTTTGTTTAAATATAACAAAATTAAACCTTTCCCTTCCTCCTCCAAGAGGAAAACACAGCTTCTAACATCTCATCCAAGCTCTTTCCAGGCTACCAAATCATTGTCGTAACAGAACAGCAAGAGCTGAACTCAAACTGTGCCTCAACACCATTTTCAAACACAACTCTATTCCAAGCGTAGACAGAGCTTTTGAGGAAGATAACATAAAGAGTCATTTCAACTGACCTTTTTGAAATCTTTTTATGATATAGCCCATTAATAGGCTTATTGGGAATGCATTTTGCACCAGAAAGATTTGTATTGGTCTGGATAACTTCAATTGGACTTTTCCTATGCAGAGCAATCAGATTTTGCTGGTGACAGCACACATGTGCTATCATTTCAGCTTCAGCTCTCCAGGCTTTCAGACTACTGAAACACAATCATTCTATATTCAGAACATCAAGCACTTCTGTTAGACCATGATAGCAGCAGGGTATCTCCCAATTTTTTTTCTTTGCAAGTGCCTTCAGGCAGCACCTATAGATTGGTAGTTTAAAAAGACAGACAGACTGAGCCATGGCTTTAACTTGTAAACAGGGTCTTTGAAAGAGCAAAGGTGTGAGTTTGTCTCCACTAAAGCAAACTTACTTTGCTGTTTGCTTTAGGCATTTTTGTGATAAATTTACAGAGTAGGAATGGATTTCCTGTCCATCTCTGCAAACTTGGCTTTTACTGAATCAAGCAAAACTGCCAGAATTTTATTTCCAATGCCAACATGTGTGTCAGGGTCAAAGACAAGGGGTCAAAAGTGCTTTTCAGGATTAGCTGCATTTCTTTTCAATGCTTATGCAATCCGCTGTAGTAAGTGAAAATTAAACACTAGGATGTCCAGGGTGTCAAGAGGCAGAATGAGAAGGCTCTGGTATTCTGTTCCTGGCTGCTTTATTGATGCACTTCTGTCATCATGTGTGAGTAACTGACACTTTCAAATGAAGCAGATGAACATTCCATTTAAAATAGAGAGATTTCATACATTAAAATGTAAACAAACTGATCTCAATAATTAGATAAACAAAACCAAATCCTGTATAGTGTCTTCCACCCCAAGATCTCAGTATGTTTTACAAGAAAAATCCCAAACCAGTTATGATCGTGATTTTCTTACTACCCATTGAGAAAAGTACAATGCAACAACTTGCTTGAAATCACACAAATTTTCAGACTTTGGACCATTGTTATTGCTTCTCAGCTATCCTGCACAAAAGGAACAAGCAGACACATTTCCACACACAACCCCCAAAAATGATCCTATTGCCTCCAGCCATTCTACCCTCCGTGTAGAAAAACACACCTGAAATCTTAATGACAGGCTTGGCAGGTAGGATCCAGTCAGTGATGTGTATACAGTACCCACTAAATATCATCTATTCTACAAGTGTTACATCAGAGGGGAAATGAACGTCCTACTCGCACCATTAGCATGTGTCCATCAAATTAACAAACAAAGATAAATCAGCTACTTTGCTGCATCCATCATATAAATACATAAAGAAATAATAAACAATATAAAGTTTTAACTATCTATCTGCTTCTACCTGCAAACATGAAATTCCCTCACGCTTCAATAAACGAAAAAATATATTCAATGAAGTCTAACAAATGTGCCACCTGTTGCGGCAGAGCTGGTAACGCAGAGCCGCCGTTAAACAGGACAATACTGACCTCCGGTGGCAGCTTTGCAGAGAAACAACTCCAGAAACGAATGGCTCATTTCTGAAAACGCGGGAAATTTCTTATAAACTATCCTCATTTACCACTGTTGTTGCAGCAACACGAGAAAGCTCTAGTCACAGGCAGGGACTCTCAGCCCCAGACACACACTTCAAAGTCAAAGTGAACACCACCGGTTCCCAAGAGCAGACTGAACAAGTCAGCAACGCTCAAAGAGGAAAGGCTGTTGCAATCAATCTTTGCTCCCTTGCTCCAGTTCGAGTCTATTACATCTCTTCGGTAGTGCACACAGACATCCTTGCTTCAGTTTAAGTCCATTTACAGCTCCTCCCTTCGGCAGTGCACATAGATTTAGATTAAATAAGATGATAACTCCCAAAATAAATACAAACAAAAACAAAACAAAAAACCCAACCACCCCAAAAAAACCCACCACAACACACACAAAAACCACCTTTCTCACAACAGACTGGCTAAGCACGGGAACAGATCATTTAACGAGAAGGCACACTCTCTAGTGCGGGCTGGTCTCAAGAACAGGTTTAGTGAACTCCTCCAGGAACAGCTGTGCTTGCTCTTGCACTGGGGCTAGGCACTGGAGTAGACTTCTTCCCAAGCCAGCAACTGTAGCTTACTTGTCCTGATAAACACCAGCTTTGCACAAGTTCCACCCCACCGTAGTTCCCAGGCCGTTCACATCATTATCACACGTTAGGCTGCAGTACTTAATGCACTATTAGAAGCCATTAGCCTCTATCCCGCATTGCG
>NW_009614666.1:0-997 GCF_000690535.1 Cariama cristata | reverse complement strand
GTAGGGAAAAAGAGAATCCTCAAAAACCAGCTATTGTTTCTGTAGACATTGAGACGACTGCTAGCTGCACTTGCCTTAAGGGAACAAGGCCAAGAAAAAGGTGCTTCCCTCCCCCCCCAAAGAAAGACGTGGCGATGTTCATAACTCCATTCTGTAACCTCTTCCCAGCACAAAACCAAAATAAAAACATATTCTTAAGACTTGCCCTTAATCTATAAAAAGCATAACTACTGCCTAGAAACTTCACCCACAGTTTTCACACACATCACCTGTAGCACTAAGCACCTTCACCACAGGCTGTGGTTGGGTACCACCATCATCATGACCATGAACCTCACTTAAAGTCTCAGGAATCTTATTCTTCTCATTCACCAGATCTAAATAAAGGGAAACACAGGGAGCAAGCAGAGTATGACGATACACTAATGCAAAAGACCTGTGAGCCATATTACAGTAACCCACTGCCCGCAGAAATAGACAGTCCAAATAGAAACCATGATAAAGACACATTTGTAGCTATAAACACACCAACTCAGAACAGTACATGCATTACCTAGAATACCTGTAAGAGCTATTCTTTTTCTGGCAAAAAATGGCACATCAAACACTTAGAAGCACAGCTAAGTCCCCACAGAAGGTCTCACAGCCTCAGTAGTCCCTGAGGTTACACCAGCACCATAGCAAAAAAAAATAAAGCTTCATACCTCAACAGTCACTCATTTTACAAGTTGGAGAAGCCAGAAGCATTAAAAGATCAGAAAGGAAAAAAAAAAATTCCTCAAGACTCCTTTAAAGTAAGCAGCTTAAACCATTACACTTCAAAACCAATCTAAGCCCATACTACCTAAACAAGCACAGCAATTTCTCCTGAAATGTTCTCAAGACAGGGTAACTCACTGCAAAAGAAAGAACAAAACGTCAGTAGTCCCGAACAGAATACTGAAAGAATCCTAAATGCACGTAAGTAAAAATATTAATAAAAACAAACCTGCAGCCG
>NW_009614665.1:6886-37368 GCF_000690535.1 Cariama cristata | reverse complement strand
CCCAACACCCATTCCCTGTCCCCCTGCACGGCTGACAAGGAGAAGGTAGAGAAAATCAGGAGTGAAGCTGAGCCCAGGAAGAAGGGAGGGGTGGCAGGAAGGTGTTTTTAAGATTTGGTTTTATTTCTCATTATCCTACTCTGATTTGATTGGTAATAAATTAAACTAATTTCCCCAAGTCGAGTCGGTTTTGCCTGGGATGGTAATTGTTGAGTGATCTCCCTGTCCTCATTTCAACCCATGAGCCTTTTGTCTTATTTTTATCTCCCCTGTTCAGCTGAGGAGGGGGAGTGACAGAGCAGCTTTGGTGGGCATGTGGCATCCAGACAGAGTTAACCCACCACACTCCTAAGCAAAACTTCTTGTCCTTTTAATTTTGTCATTTTTAATAAGAAGGCCCTTTTATATTAATTTCCAGACTGTAAAAAAGAACATTTTTTAATGAGTATGTGACCTGGTTGCCCAAAATCTGAGATTCAGGCTTAGAGTCATAGTGGAGACAGGGGACTGGCCTTTATTTTAATAAGCCTGTATGAACACCTGCTGTGGTGTAAGAGCATTCTTTGCATCAATAGGTGACTTTAATTTGAAATTCATTATCTCAAAGAAAAAATAAATTTTTCAGCAAAATTGCTGTGTCCCTAATGAACTGTTAATTGCTTGACCACTTGAACAATCCATTCAGTGTTGGTAGGAAATATTCTGAAAAAGCTATGAGTATGGGGCAACACAGTCATCTCCAGTTGACAATTATGGGAAGTAAGATGAACTGCAGAAGCCATCCATTACTGCCTCATTCAGGCTTGAGGATGCAGAGGACACCTCCATCTCTCACACAGATGAAGAATAAATGTACTTGAGTTCTCCAGAATTTTTACAGTTTAACAACAGAATCAAGCTATCTGATGGTAATCTGTATTTCTTCTTAGGTAAGCAACAAAGGTTGATCTAAATCATCCTCCTCCTCAGTACTGAAGGAAGGCACTGTGGCTCAAAGTCCTATCAATAGAGAAGTTTATAATTCTAAAGGTGGGAGTACACCCAATCAATCTTCACATTTAAAAGAAACAATTTCTATAGTCTAAATTAATGAGATTACTTTCTATAGTTAATTTGTGGCTACATGTAAAATACGCATAATTGTGCAAAAAGCACAATTTCAGAATGCAGTATCACCTGAGGCAGAGAAAGTATGCAAACTTATTTCCTGAAATTTTATGGTACCTCATAGGATAGCACTCTTAATGCAATTAGTCTAAATTTTCAAATAACAATGATCTTGTTCATTATTTTTCTGCACAAAGACTTAAATAAACTTGTGCATTTTTGCCCCAACCCCCTGAAATATCAACAGACAAAAACTAGATCCTGTGTCAGTATTTCAAAATGGAGTATGTTTCCTCTTAACTCAGAATGATTGAGTGAATGTCTTTAACAAGTATTTTAAAAATCCTTTCAGTTTGGAGTTGAAGACCATATTTCAGAGGACAGACCTTCTACTGCGCAGCTCTATTAATGCAGAAAAATTTTTTGTATGTATGCTTTACTTCTGCTGGCAAACAAATGTATAAATCCATTTAAAATAATTTAAATTAAATTATCACTAAATTATATGTAAAATAGTAGAATTACAGACAGGGCTTGGAAGTCGGCATATATCATAAACTATCCCCTGTAGGCACTTTATATATAGCCACTGTTGCGCAAGATAAGTGAATTTAATCTTACAGATTATGACTTTGAAATGCATTTGCCCTTGTTCTGTTTATTTTAGACATAGTCTAAATTTCTTATGATGGAAGAATAATTAATCCTATTTTCTGTCTGTAGCTTCAAAACAAATAGAATCAGATGACTTCATTTTTTTTCATGACTGGTAATCTTTTAACAATCTTGAAGTCTCTTCATATAAGAAACCAAGTTCTCTGCTAAATATAATCTTCCTTTGCTTTTATTACTTGAAAAGGAAATTATTTTTTTTCTACCTTTCTCCAAAATTTATCTTTACATGCTAAGGCATAATTATAATTGTTCTTTTCAACTCCCAAACTGACTATATTTCAGTAGTGCTATACAAATAAAAAGTATGGTATGTTTGAGGAAGAAATACTTGACACGAACGTACAAAATGCCTTTCACTGACCAATATAAAAAATTACGGTTACTGATAACTTCATTAGCAGTAAAATAAAATAGAGTTATGATTTCTTTTCTTTTTCCTCTTACCTTTGTTTTACTGTCAAAACAGGTAAATCCCAGAGCAAAGTCGACTGTGAAACACAGGGTGTCCCCTTGCCAACTGCACATATATGTTTTAGACTGGAAAAAAAAAAGTATGACTTTTGAGAGAACCACCATCATTGTCATTTATCATATCAAAATAATATTTTACGCAGTTTTTTTGTGTGGGAAGACACTCAGTTGGCAACATTGGTACTGCTTTATATTACTACATTTTAAAATTGTCAAAAACTTCTGACTGTAAGTCAGTATCAGATCTGTCAGCTAGGTACTAACTGGAAGTCTTCTATATTTCAAGTCACTCTTCTACAAAATAAATACCATATTCTCGGAAACCATCCCTTACAAAATGCAACACAGAACAAACAAAGCCAAATTTGACTATTTCAAATTTCTGGAAAACTGCTTAGACCTGACCTGTTATTGACTTCTTACATAATTTCCAGCAAATGTGAAAGTAACAGTGCCTAAATGTTTAATCATTGCAATCTAATTATGAAAAAGCTATCTGTCTACTTGACTTCTCTGATTTAAACTGGACAGACAGTCTTTCATTTTGCAAAATTTCTTCATTTCTAAACTTGGGTGACACGCCAGTGCAGCACTATGTTAGTTAATGCTAGTTAATGTAATTTAATAATAAGAGCTAATAACTATCACTCATTAGTTAGTACTGTTATTTGCTAGACAGTGCTACATATACACCAATTCTTTGATCACCTTTCAGGTTAGAAAAAAAATAAATCTGTTTTATTAACAAACCCCAGAGGTTCTGTTTAAACTTCTGAATAAGCTTTACACTAAAAAGTCAATTAACATTCTTCTTTACATGTATTTTTAAGGCTAGCTAACTTGGGTATATGATGGATTCTGAAAGCACATGAAAAAGCTTCTGCTGCTGATGTAGTATGAAACAGCTTGATGACATTCACCATTCACAATTAATGGCAAAAAGCCTATTGGCTTCAGCATTAGTAGAGATCAGATCCTGTCTCCAGTCTTTCCTTGCCTCACCTTACCAGCCATTTTTAAAATGATACCCTTGTGCCTTATGAAACCTTTGACTTTTTTTTCTTCCAAGGGAGCATTACTTTTCTCTCATTGATATTTCATAAATCACAATGTTGCCTCACGCTTAGACATTTGTTTATATGAAATTTTTGTATCTGGATAGTTTCTTTAAATTCCAAAAAATGGTTTTAACACAAGAATGGCCTAGAGGAGATTGATAGCATTAATAAACTTGCTTAAGTTGAAACTTGTCCTTTTAATGTTTTTTTAAAGATTTTCAGTATAATCTAAAACTTCTGCATTTAGTAATTGTAAAGGTTTCCTCATTCCACTCTTAAGAAAAATATTTAGAGTTATATTAAAATAAGCATTTCTGAGTTACAGATATGACATTTTATAAAGGATTTTTAAAAGGGCTGGGAATAAAATTAATTTATTAGTGCAGATTAGTATTATAATCAGCTCAACAATGACAGAGATGTACATTATTTCTGAATAAATTATTTTGCTCATTGGTGTTCAAAGATCATATTACTTGGCATTTTAAAAGATTTCAGTGATTGATATTCAATTAGAATGACACTTAAATATCCCTACATTTTATTCAGTAATTATAAGGTGGCATTAAGCACCAGTCATAACTTATTCTCCATTACTTTCCAATTAAAAAGGTTATACTAGATGAGCTCTGACTCAGCAAAGCAATTTTTAAAACGTATTAAATTAGATTCCCCCAATGGGTAAGCATCTAATTGCTCAGCCACAAACGGTGAATACTAAAATGAACTATGCACAAATAATTAGCACAGAGTATCTTTAAAATATTCAATATTTGCAAATAATGGAGCTGGTTTGGAAATTATTCGCAGAGAAATACTACAGACAAAGAGAATATACTGTATTTTCACTGTGATAAACATTACAAGTAGATGTATAAGGGTTACACTTACAAAATACATTAATAGCATTTTCTTTGTAACAGAATTAGTTTGGGTTTTGCCGTATAAATTTAAAAACCTGCCTATAGCATTTCCTCAATGACTCTGAACAGGTTCTCAGACAGCTCTGTGATAAGGACCCCCATCTCCACTCATTATCACTAATACAGAGCACTATCCCTTTTCATTCTTGCCTTTGGAATAAGCTTCCCGTACACGTGCAATAGTGTGATCACCCTCGGTTATCTACAATTGTTTACACAGAAGTTTAACATAAGAAGTCTAGGCTTAGCTGTCTTTTAGTGAATTTTGCAGGAAATAAAATAACACTGCATATTAGCCAGCTTGAGAACTCACAGTTTAAGCAACAGAGAGGAAAAGAATAAGTTATTTAAAAAACCCCCTTCCTTACCAATTGGAAATAAGATTTTTCTGGGCTTAGGTCTAATACCAGTTTATCACAAAATACTTGGGGATTGTAAGCAGAGGTAGATGAGAATGTACAGTGTTATCAACCTTAAGATATGCATGAAAATATTTTCCAATCATACAGCTATACCCTAATAGCCACATTAATTTACATAGCTCATACACACATGAAAATAAAAACATTAGCAAATGTGGTATAGTGACCATCTTTGGCTTGCACTGCCCCAGATAAGATGTAAATGCTTTTCCAGCTCTAACCTTGGTGATTCTGAACATTATGGGGATGTAGACTGGGAGTTTAAACCTGAGGAGATTCTTTAGTCAAACTATTAAGAATTTAGCTGTTAAAAGGAAGGCCTCATATCTGAACTGCAACAGCTAAGAAAATTGTAGTATACATCCTAGATCAGTTATCTAATGTTTTTGAAGCAATACTGTAATGACGTGTAGAATAATTACTTGTAATAAAATACAATTACAAAACTCTCATCTGTGTAATTGTTCAGGTATCAGTATCTCAATGCATACACCTTTAACTCATGAAAAGATCATTAAGTTGATAATATCACCATCCAAATAGTGGAAGAAGAGTGTTTCTGACTCATTCATAGCTGGAATTTCTTAGACCTCCTGTCCCTATTTAGAAGCACGGCACTGGTCTATCTTCGGCACTCATATCTGTCCTCCCAGACCTTGGGAAGGCTTAATAGTTAACAATGCCTACACATAGACACTCGCTATCTTTCCCATAGACACAGAGATTTCCCAGAATTAATTCAGCTTTCATCTATCCTCCTCATTCAGAAGACTGTCTCAGGACCCTGGAGCTCCTGCCCTCCTGCTGGCAGGTTCCATTGGAGCTATTCTGCACAGCCAACGGATGTCCCATCTGCTTCTTCGGGCAGCCTTGTGGTGGCCAGCATGACACTATCATGCTAGCACCGCACTGTAAATGTAGGCAGTATCACGCAATACTAGTATCATTATGCACTAATTAGCATTATCTCACACACTGGCAATACCCGTCTTGAGCAGTGCGGAGCACGTGTACTCTCTGCCTATCTTGTCTGTGCCTCCACGCGAGTAGCTCATGTGAGAGTGAGCAAGCCTCTTTGCTCCAAAAGCAGAAGGGGAAAGCTAAAGGCAGGCCACAGCGTTTCCTTCTTGCTAATGAAATTCCTGCCTCTCCTCAGCAAATGGCTGACACAAAGCCAAACTCTTGTCTGTGCATGAACTGCAGGCGACTGAGATTCCTGGAGGGAAGTAAGAAGGCTGGGTAGGGCAGAGAGTTAGGAAAAAAGAGAGTCCTGGAAGCTAAACGATGGTAAAAGAGGGTCAGCATCTAGGAACAGGAGGTGCCGGTGAGAGTGTGTAAGTCCTCTTCTACTGCAGCCATCAGAATGAAACTAAGCATGATCTACAGTTAACTAATGTTGTGAGGCTTGGGGAACTTAGTACTTTCTTTCTTGTTGTTGCTATCCACATCAATTAATATCTTCCATGACTATGCACACATCTTGGAATCCGCAGAAGGCAATTAGCACTGAAGTCTTGGGTTAATTACCTCTTAATGGAAAAAAACCAGAAAGGCTTCTTTCATGCTTATCTTCCATCAGTTTTTACAACAGGGAGAGGACAAGGGACAGGTTGCTTCAGTACGCTAAAAATAAAAGACCGATGTAGGATTCTGTCTAACAATGAGAAGAGACTTTACAAATATGTTCAATGACAGGCCAATTAATTTTAAAACCAGCTTTTATGATCATCAGTTATGACGATTCTTTCCTTCTCAGAAGGAGAGAATGTGTTTGTGAACAGTTCTGCTAACCTAACAAGAAGGGCTTTAAACTTGGTTCGTGGGTGTTAGGTACCCAAGTCAAGAGGTGAGTAAATGCTAACACTGGAGAATGAATGCACAGGAAAAAACTACAAGAGGGACATTCTTATTTACACTGGGAGAAGAGGGGGGCAAAAATATACCTCAAATATCTGTACAGCAAGAGACAGAGCCTGGGCCACAAACAGAAAGGAGGACCATTTCATGTGTGGTCACTGACCTATGACACGGTTGGCAGCAGAAAGACTCGATGGGTAATAGTCACCATCGCAGTCCTGACACAGGCTGCTGAGCAAGGAGAGAAGAAACAGAGGACCCCTCCTCTTCTTGAGTTGCCTTCTATGTGCAGGGGTCCTTGGCCACACAAAGCTGTAGTATGAAGCCAGAAGGAAGCGAGCGTGCCCGCTAGATCAGAGGCGTTCTGATACTGGCACAGACATGTGGGTCTCCTGCGTAGGCGGCCGCCATACGTAAGTTTGGTTGCTTCAGGGACTGTGCAGTCCAAATGCTTCTAAATAAATCTGGACATGCAATAGATTTTTGTAGTTACTGGAATATAAGCTTATTGAAATGCTTTAGCTGGAGGGTCTAAATTTGCCTAAGTTCTGTCATAGGTGTCCAATGTAGTATCTCCGGACTTTTTTTGAAGACATATAATCAATATTATTCTGATGTCGGATTGTATTCTGTCCAAGAAATAGGGGTTCAATTTGTTTATGTTTTTTCAGTAAAATTCTTTAAAATCATGATTACTAATAAAGCCTGTCAGTTGAGATGTTACATTCTGAGATCATCGACAAAGATTCATAGTAAAAAAAATAAAAGTAAATAAAGTAAAAAAATTACCATTTTATATAATTTTTAAAGAATCAGGGTGGTCAGTTACCAACCTTTTCAGTTAGTATTCCTTTTCCTAAGTTCTCCTTGATTTCCTTGGCAAATAAAGTTTCTAGGGAACAAGTGAGATTCAGTGATGTTGCTCATGTAAGGGCAACACAGAAAAATGACGTAGTATATATTCCTTTTAATGGTGTTCAATTTTATAACTCTAGTGATGTTGTTCCTAATGCCTCATCACACTTACATTCAAAAATTCAACTGATGCCTGGCTACATTTTGGTTAGTTATTGTCTTGCATGAAGAAAAAACTCACTTTTGGTTTAACTACAGCATTCATATGCAATATATTCACTCATTTTGGACTCAGCTATGTTCTGTTGAGCAGGAATTCTAGTGGTTTTGATCAGCCAAAATACAGAAATAAATACTGGTCTTCTATTCTAAATGAATACAAATTTGGCATGTATATGATTTCGCTTGTTTATTTTCCAAAAACCAGTTAGAAAGTAAGACAAATCATTACACTTTACTGCTTACACTACACGTTTCCCCTGCTCGTCTTTCAACTACTTTACAGACGTATACATACTTTTGCTCTAAGACGGGCTGTAAAGCTTTACTACGTGTAAGTGGGAACACAGACACTATTTCTCACTATACTCACGTTACAGAATTCAATGTACACTTTCCAAAAATAAGTGATAATAATAACCAGACAGCAAAGCATTTGGGCAAGAACCATATCCATATGCATACAGTACACATATTGCACACTGTATTGATATTATTCACTTATTCACTAAGTTAAAATATGTGCTATGCCTCTGTGTGGAAATAATACGCCATCAATATAATAAATGCTAAAATCTTAATAAACTTTGACTTTGCTTAGAACAAGGGAGTATTTCCATTAAAATTAAATTAACATTATTTTATTAATCTAATGAATATATTTTTGGAATATTGTTTTCCAGAGACAAGTCATCCCTTTTACATGTAAAATAACATAATTGATGAGAACATGGTTTTATTTATTCAGTAAAACCAGCACCTACTTCATGTATTATAAAACAGCCATCATCATCTGGTTCTGGTCTTTTTCCTTTTTTATAGTTAACTACCAATGAATACAGATACACGTCAATAACAATAGTGCATGCATTTACCATGTTTAACTTAGTGATGACCCCAAAATCTGTTAGAGTTAACGGCAAAGTTCTTTTGAGCTATTCAAGATTTGTCTGTTGTTATTTAATGTAAAAAAAAAATTTACGCTTGGCCATATGCAGATCAAAAAAAAAAATCTCAAACAGAACAACTAGAAATACCCCAAACTGAGCACTTTTCCCTATTAGAGGAACTGACTTTTCAACAAAGTCCATGATTTCATAAAGACTTCAGAAAGTATATATACTTTTATATATATATACACACTATATATAGAGAGAGTATATACATATATATATATATTCTATACAGATGAGAAGAGTGGAATTCTAGTGACCTCAATGTATATGAAGCAATTTGTTTGTCATTCTCTATTAAACTGGAGATTAACATAATAATTGAATTTAATTGTAAGAGTTTTCCCTAGAAATCAATTACTGGTCAACATTTCAATCATATTAACACAAGACTCCAGGGTTGCCAATTTGAACTGATAAAATTTTAGTATCATCTAAATATCACTGATACTTATTTCTTCTTGTTTCTGAGACCAAATCCCAGCTGATATTACATTTAATATTTTATTTAGTCTTCCTGTCAGTGTGGGCATCTGTAAAAAATGGGTGGAAGTTTTTAGAACTTGTCAGAGGAACTTAAATACCTGAAACAGAGAAGGACCTAAATTATATGCTCTTTTATTATGCATTAGAAATAAAGTAATGCACAACAGATTTTAAAATACCGTGAGGGTAAGGAAAAAAAATTATACCAACAGTAGACAGTTTGGAACACAGATTCTTGCATTAAGACTTTATACAGCAGCTTTTTACAAGCTATTAAATCACACAGGAGTGACAGGAGTAAGGTTTCTTAATGCATCCGATGTACTTACCAAAACATAGAGTTTGGTAAAAGCCTTAGTATGCGACTAGGTAGGTCAAGAATGAGCTTTTTGAAAATTCCCCTTTTAGCATAACTCTGAGTAGGATGTGGAGATGATGATAAGAGCAACCAGAGTTGTTATGGTTGTACTGAGAAATATATCTCAGCCCACATACAGAGAGTATACTAGCAGGCATATAAAATTAAACCCCTTAATTCTGAAGACAGCCTGCAAAATCTTCTTCAACAGTCTTTTCGCATAGAATTACTTGCACTAAACAGAAGTGCTTTTTAAACTCTTTGAAATTCCAAAATAGTTGAATTAAAAATGCACATATTTTGGCTTTCTCATATTTTAAAAATCAGATTTTTTTTTTTTAGGATAAAATATTTTATATTATACATCACCTTTTTTTAAAGCAAAACTTTCAGAAGACATTTATAAAGTACATTGACAACATTCTCACTCTGAATCCACATTATATATGAAAAAATGAAATGACAATGAAATCCGTCATTCATCAAAAGCACAAGAGTTTTCAGAAATTTCATCCAGAACATGCTTCTGAAGCTCAGGTGTATTCCTGTTCCACACAACTGTGTAAAAGGATCAGTGAAATAATTTCTGTGAGAGGGATCGAAAGAATACCTTCACTTAAAAAATGTGGCAGATCCACTCATTTGGCCGTACCTTTAAGGAATTCATCATGTCACATTTAAAAGGCTACAGAACTGTGATAATTACAGATAGATACAATTAAAACCACTTCATTGAAACAAACCAGATCTGATTAAAAATCTTGTACATTCCTTCAAGATCGGCTGATGCTGCAATTGAAGGAATTGCATCTTAATGCCTTAAAATGACTCTTTTTTACATACTTGACTGGGTATTAGTATAAAAAAGTACATTCTCTTGTAAAAGATGTAAAAGGTGCTACAATATGATGATTTCAAGAGACATTATTTTTTTAAAACATTGATGCACATCTGTGGTTCAGCATATATGTATGCAAGAGACACACTGGCACTAAATTAGGATTTTTCAAAGGACTCAACTAATGGCTCATTATACTTTCACCGAACTTCAAAGAAAGTTTCTATTGATTTCAGTAGAAGCAGTGCTAGCTCAGTGCTTAGTGCTTTAGAAAAAAACACCTATGCTTAATATGTTCATGTTTTAAATGCTGGCTTTCTCAGGGTACTGCTATGCTTGAAACTTTTGCCTGTACGTCACCTATTACATTCTGAACCATGCTCATCAGTAAAATTCCTGCCACACAACAGCTGTTCTAAATGAAATAAATATTTCTCTGATCTGACCTATTTGTGATTTGTAATGCTTATGACATCATAGCAGCTAACTTCAAAAATGGTTTTCTTAGTAGACCTCTCATTAGACAGACTGGTTTTTCAGAAAACTTCAGCATAACTGGGATTAAACATTAAACCACTATCACAGAGGGACTAGGGCTACACGTACATGTGGCCTGAACCAAATGTTCCTCTGCAGGGAATTGTGTTCCTATAGGAAGACTGATAGGTCAGCTAATTTCTCCTAAATCGTTGTAGATTCAGCTATTACTTGGCAGGATGAGCAGACAATGCAGTTATGGATGCCTACTCACGGCCACGGCATCCTCTCTGTAATATGAACCTGTGGCCAATGTAAATCTGACAGAAGAAAGAAGACTTGCCACCTCCTCTGCTGAACAGGTAGACCATGGCTCAAATTGGTTGCAGGAAAAGGCAGGGAGAGAAACAGAGGTGGGAGGACAAAATCAAAGGTCATCAGCTTAGCAGTGAAAATTCAAAGTGCATTGTTTAGCCTGGGCTAATGTCAGGCACAGTTTGTGCTTCCTTATCTCTGTGCCTGAGCAACAGCTTCTTGGTTTTGTAGCAACTCATTTTTCCATAAAGAAAAGCAAGATACAACAGTGACTTGGATGTTTAACAGTTTCCTACCTGTGGTTTGCCCCAAGTATATTTTCAGATATCTGAGGCAGATTCTCAGCAGCAATCATAGCAATCAGGCTGGCCCCATTCATCTTATTCAAACTCTGCTGGTTTATTTCAGCAAAGGCACTGACTTGTTTTTGATACAGTTTGTTATTATATAATAAAGTTTTTTTCTTTTCTGATGATCTATATTTTCTGGAATTTTGCAGTTGAAAAAGGATTTTAATTAGAAATATCAACCAGAGACATTCTCGAGTACAAAATTCAGTTCTGAATCAATGATGCTGGGACTGGGATTTTGATTTTCTGCCTGATTCTTATAAAGGAATCATGGGTAGAGAAAAATAGGGAACAGCAACTTTTGAAAACATAAAATCAAATATCAAAATTCTAAGGCAATATTACTCTATAAATTTGAAATTCCATGAGAGTAACTTCTTGATAGCTTTAATAGTTTCATCCTTATTCAAGTCTGTAAGAACCTCTGGAAAATAATAACACAACTAGAATCATACAACATAGGTGTTATCTAAATCTTTATATTTATAAATAAATATAAATATATTGATTGATATATATATATATAAAAATCTTTGGATTTACCCTTTCAATACAAATAATTTGTAATTTTAAGAATATACTACTATTTTTAGAAATATTGGTGTAGCTTCATGAAATTCAACATTTTATATTAATCATGTTTCAAATACAGAATATGTAGACAAGATTTTGTTCAACAGCTTTGTAAATTGGTACACTCTCTTGCTTTTTTAAAAATTATAATAGGTGCATTGCTTGATTCTCACCTCGTATCTGAATTGTTGAATTATTATCATTTTTACAAATGTATTTACAGTTAATCCGTATACTGCCAGCATTTTCCTTTGTGTTGGAGAATGGTGTTTTTTGTGCATCAGTGTGAAAATGAATTAGAATCTAATAGCATTTCTAAAGATGACCAGTTAAATTGGAATTGTAATAAGCTTTCTGTACACAATGAAAACAATCTAAAACTTAATTGTGTAATTAAACTGAGTGCTTCTGATAACAAACTGGTAAGTATCCTTTAATGACCCTATAAATCTAACCTAATCTAAATGTTATTTAGTATCTCACCTGAATTTAAGGAGGATATTCCCTTTGCTTATTTGTTTGTTTCAGGAATTAGCTCTGAAATTAGCATATGGGGCATTTCCATTCTTAAATGGATTCCTATATTTAATTCTGTTTCATATATGCTTTGTCATCATCGCAGAATATAAAATTAAGATAGCATTGACAACTGTATTTAACATTTTTGCATTTTAAAGATATAATTTGGAGCTCACAAGGATTACACTGTGATCAACGAATCCTGTTTACTCATCCTCTCAGTTTACCATGAAGAAATAACAGATTCATAAGCTAGAAATGACAATTACTTCTTATTCAGACTGCCTAATTTCTGCTAGTTTTTTTTTATTTAGGTGGACTTCTTTTGCTCAGTCTCAGAGGGTGACTTAGACTACCATTTCCCAAGTATCACTTAATTCCCAAAGACGCCTGGAAACAATGAGTGTGTTTGTTTTGACCGCAGAGTTACTGCGACACCCAAAGTTTTCTGAGCATCTCAGAAATCACGTAGTCATAAGAGTTAGGTTAGCTGTGATAGAAAGATGAGTGGAAAGATACCTAATCTCTGCCCAAGTCCCAGCGAGGACACAGTTTCTAAGATCTATTCTGATTACATCTAACTTGAGTTGTAGTAAGATCAATTCAAAATGCCACTGGAGAATGACTAGAAAACACCTTTTGTGTAATGTTCTGGGAAGAAGACCCAGGAACTGAACTTCTTTTAGGCTGCCAGGATCTGCACATCACAAACCCTTTTATTCAGTTTTCTCTAAATCCAAAATCTTCAATTGGACTTGCACCTCTCATGCTAAAAAATAGTTTCAGATGGGGCTAATTCCACACTTTCTTGCAGCTTGGCCACCATATAGCGGGAACGAAAGGAATATACATCACTGACCAGCGCACATCACTGTTCACATTCTCACTGGCTTGTTGAACACTTAACTTTGAGCATAAATAAAAGAATGTTGCTAAAATATGCATTGATGTTCAGTGGCAGAAAAATTGTTTAGAAGTCATTTGATCTTTTATGTAAAGTAATTTCTCCAGCTGACTCCTGATTTTGAAATCACAAGGAGTTTATTGTTATCTCCAGTGCACTGAGAATAAAAGCCCAAATATATAAATTAATTTTGGCTCTTTCTGGACCTGCTAAAAATATGGGGACTATTTATCCATTTAATTTGGTGAAAACATAGGTTTTTAAAAAGTCAGTGCAGTTTTGCAGAGTTCTTTCTTTTTGATCTCTCATCATTATAAGTGATTTTACACATCACAGAAGCAAGTAGGTGATTTGAAATACAAACATTATTTTTCATGTGAGAAACCAATTATTGCTTATGATAAGTTAGGAAGTAGCATGTCTGTATACAGTCACTACTACATTGATATTTTTTACAGTATGGTCAACTGAACGCTTTTAAAGGGATATTATGAGAAAATACTGCTTTCTTTGGAAAGATTATTGAAATCAGCTGGAAGCAACCTATTCACTTGTGTATGTTTTCAATTAGTTCTAGTGAACCCTTTCAGAGGATTTTTTAACAGGAATATGCATATAAAATTCAGTAACAGTCCAGAAGAAACAGCAAGTGGTTGTAGGAATGAGGAGATTGCATAGATTATTTCCTGAGTTGCAAAGGAGGGATGAGAGGGAAGCATTACATGCACAAGTTTTATAAAGAAAATTTTAAAACCATAAATCTTTACCAGAAAAACAACAGGTGAAAACTAAAACCTGTCAACAGTATGGATTCTGAAAGGATTTGTACAATAAACAATGTATGTTTCATGGAAAGCAACTTCATCTTTCTCAGACCAGAATATTATGAATGGGTTAGAAATTAATTAAAACTGATGAACTGGTAAAATCTATGACAAGATATTACAATGAAATTAAAAAGATGAATAGAAGAGAGGATATCAAAAAGTAACCAGGACCAGACACTTAATCAGAGAGAGTTCATCAAGCAAAAAGGGAGACACAAAGTTGAGGAAAGGATATTGTGTAAACTACTTCTTCAAAATAATTATGTAATTTTTTGTTTGTTTGTTTTAATCATCAATAACGTGGTTGTAGACTCTTCAGGCATTTCATATAGATCACCCTGAACCACATACAGTGTATGGAGGGAAATATTAAAGTCTGGAACAGGAAGATAGCAAACTAAGCGTACTGTAAGGTATGTTACTCTTACGTCTGTCATCTTTTGTAAGCGCGGAACACTGCTCAAGCTCACAGATAAAAACAGAGACTGACCAGACCAACCAATATGGAAAAGGAATTCATTGCTGTTTACAAAACAAAAATATAATTTATTAATTGCATTTGTTAGATATTGTTTCTCTTTTTAGGAATTTTAATCATGGTGTTTTAGCAGCACAATATGTGTGAAAAGAAAATTGAAAGCTTCATATGGGAAGCCTACAGAAACAAAGCTCCAGGTCTGCGTGCACAATTATTCCCCATAATTATTTTTGCATTTATCCAGGAACAGACATAATCAGAGAGCAATTCTGAGCCACAATCGGCCAGTCTGGCTTACATGTTCAGCATTAAGAATCTCGTGATACAGAATAGATTTTGTTAACTCTTAGGAGAATAAGTAAATGTTAAAAATGCATACAAAAAGATAAAACATCCACAGAAGCAGATACAGGTTAACTGAAATATAAAGAGGTAAAACATAGGATAATTGCATTGTACATTTATGTTCATTATAAACTGTTTTTGGATTTCCAATAATGTTAACATGACATGGATTTAAGTGAAGTATTATTACAACATTCGTGATTTTTTTTTTTTTAACGCATATTCTTCACAGGAGGAATTTCTGTCATTCCAGGAACATGAATTTTACTGCTAACATTTCTCTTAGCACAATACAATCATATCTCTGTTCTCAACAAATCTACATTATATTTTCATTTCCAGAGTTTATTTGTCTGTCAAGGTCAGTCATTGAGTTACAGAACAAAATGGAAAGAAGCTCGCTAGAAGTACTTACCTTTAAGCACAGAAGATAACCATGCAGCAAAACTTCTTGATTATTCTGTTATGATTGAGTGGAGTCCAACATCTGACCTGTTTCAATTTTTGCAGTAACTCATATTAAACAACTTTTTTTTTGTCCAAGCAAAGTAAATGGTTTCATGAAACTAGATTATTCAGTTGCATGAGGATTGGAAAGAGCTTGCAGCATCTGCATCACAGCTGGAAGCACGAAGGGAAAACTTTCTTTTGTGTTTAGAAGTTGCTAGATAAATGAGAAGAGCATGTAACCATGTCTCCTCACTATACACCAACTGCAGGTATTTTAGAGACACTGCAGTAGATGTCTTTCTGCTTGCATGTTTTTTTTTCAGTTTCCTGAGAGTTCTTCCATCTCGTGAAGCAGATTCCTCTTCTCTGTCTTCTGCCATCCATGTAACAAGTACAAAGTTTCAAGATGCTAAAACAGTTAGTCCAGCTTTTCTACAGCTGACAGTGAAATGTATTACTGTCCCTCTTTCCTCTGTCCACTACCAAACACTATTCCAATATACTTCTCTATCCTCCTGTTGAACAACACTGAAGACCCCAGAGATCCAAATCATCCTATCAAGATGTTTCTGCATTAATTTAACAATCATATCCAAAACTCAGATGAGTCAAGATAATTTCCTTTGGAAAGAATAGTTTGAGGAGAGGGAAGAACATTGAGAAAGTAACTTAAAAAAGGCAACATTGAAAAAAACATGGAATAAAATCCCATAGTACTGACAAGACTACCATGAAGGGTCAAAGAATTAGTAAGAGATCTGGAAAATGTGCTAGTCTTTTATTTTTGAAGGTTGTTTACACTGTGAAAAACTTTTTTAAAAAAAAGAAAAATAAAAATTACTTCATCTGAGCACCATGAATTGGTCTTGCACTGTTTAGGATGTTCCAGGTGAGACAGAGAGCTTCTTGGGATTTGTGGGAGGTGATATAACTTCTAGTTATGATTCAGAGAACTTTACTGTCTATCTTTCTCCATTGGAATGCTGACTTTTATTACCAATCTCATAGAAATACTTTTTAACAGCACTTTTTCTGCCTTTCAGTTGCCTTCCTGCCCTATTTCTATTGCATTTTTATTGTCCTCATCTGTCCAAATTATGCCATCAGCAACTACAATATTTTTTCTAGGAAGAAAGTACAGGTATTTCTAGAACATGGATTTAACATAAGTTTGCTTGCTGTCCTTGTTTGTAAATAGATTTATTTCATCAGGGTCACTGAATTTCACAGTTTCTCGGCAGACTCCTTTTCGTAAGCATTTGTAGCTTGAAATATGGCTTTATGATAGCTGAAAGGGGAACGATATTGCGAGGAGGATTTCTTCCTGCTTTATTGCATTCTTTCTGTCATTTAACGCTGCTGCCATTTTTGGAAGAAATGTATAAAAAAAAAATCACACAACATGGGCAGATAGAATTAAAAAGCACCTTTGAACATACCACTCCACCTTAACATTTCTTTTCATAAACTGTGTAAGGAAAGAATCTTCTCAGAAATACAACTCTTCTTATAGAAACACCAAACACAAGGAACGTGTACAGGATAAGGTTAACAACAACTCTGCCAAAGACAAGATCCTAATGATCTTCAACAGTAAACAGAACCAAGCCACATTTAAATCAGAATGGCTGTAATGACACAGTGCAATCCAACACCTGCCATGAATCTTGCCCAATCATTTATGAATAAAAATAAACTTCCATCTGCAATTGTGGTCCTTCTCCAAAAGAAAGAATTTTTATGGGCAATCTAACCTACCGATGACAACTTTCAATATTCTGGATACTGAAATGCCAGTTCTTTTAATATGGCTTGAAATAATCTATGTAATGTTAAGTTGCACCTCATTCATACTGCTCTTGATACCTTCTGAAAAGAAGGGCATTCAAAGTAGCCTTTGTGTTTTGAAGGAAGAAAGAAAATAGTGGAGTCAAAAGATTTTTCACTGCTGGAGAGTGACTGCAGCACTTTGCATCCTACTGACATAGTCGTTTACAACAAACTTGAATGCATTCAACTGAGTGAGAGAAAATTAATATCTCAGAACACACATATGGAGTCTTAAGCACTGTAATCAGGATTGAAATTGAATGTCTCTCCTGAAGGTTTCCAACAGGTTAAACCACAGCTGGAAGAAATATTAATGTCTTTTGTGTGATACGGGTCTAGAGAATTGTTGGATTCAAATGACAAAAGATCATTCCACAAGTAAAGAATTGTTCCTTAATTTTAAGATTGTTAGGATGTAAAAGAACAAGAAGTTTTGAGATTTAACAATAAATACTTCAGAAACCAAACCAGATACAGAACCAGCTAATCTCCACCCTTGTTATACTTGATTTTAATTATATATTATCCGTGTTTTATACGGATAACAAACAGGACAACTGAATGGTTGGTCAAACAGTTGTATCATAATTTATTGAAGAGTTCATGTGACAAAATACTTTATGCATACTCAATATGCATTATTAATCCCTCCCTGATGCCTAGTAATTATTCAAGAGGAATCAATTTTTTTCTGAAGAACTGCATTCCTTCTCAGAAGTGCAGGAGCAACAGCATCACCATTAAAAAAAAATCTTTTTTGTTGCCCCATCAATCTGAAGAGACAATTGGAAGGGTTCCAAGCAAGAGTCTGCAAACCCTGTTGGAATCCCAGGGATATGGAAAGTTAGAAGAGCTGACTCAACACCTGTGCTAGGACTTCGGCTCCTTGCATGCTGTGCTAATGCAATGCAGTCATCCAGTGCTCTCGCCACCACAAACATCTTTAGGAGGTCCCTGCAAACCCTAACATACCAGATCAAGCTTGCATTTGTGCTAAACTGTGTAAATATGTTTTTAATTGGAGAAGGCCTATACTCTTAATCCATACCTTCCCATACCACTGGTCCAGTTCACTTGGGAGTATGGACCCGGATGTTCAGCAAATAACTTGTTTAATAACAGTATAGAGGTGCTTTAAGTTGCAACTTAAAGAAAAATCAATTTATCTTCTCTGTCTTCATACCACAAAATATCTCCTTTAGAATAAAGTATCTGCTTTAGAATAAGCACAATCATTCTTTGGACTCCACTCACTGATTCTAATGGGAGCTTAGTCACCACAATGCTAATAGACACTCATATTTAGACAACTATACCAGGAATCTTGATCTTAAACTTAAAATCACCTAATGGGAAGTGCACCCTCAGATCTGAGAAAATAATTGACTTGAGAGAATTTTAATCACCACAGAAAGTGATAATCTGCTGTTTAATTTTGAGAATTTAAGACCATCACAAAATTTCCTCTCACTTCTATGCTGAGTCTTCAAACTCTTCCAATGTTAACAAGGACAATCCCAATTTACAATTAACAATTTACAATTTACAATTAGCAAGAGCTAAATATTTCTTCTTTGAAAACAGAACCATTATGTAAAACATAACATATTTACCTTATGTGAGTGGAAAATAAGCTTTCTGGAAGAAAATATTCAAGATGGACTAAATAATCTCCACAGAAATTGTTTTCCAGTGGTAAAATGTATTAATTTCCAGTTTGTTAAAATCAAAGTCAACTTACACATTACTACTTCCAATTTCCAAACTGTCATAACACACTCACAGACTGTTATTACATAGTCATTGACATACAAATATTGACGTGATGATGAAGCTTTCAGAAGCCTTCGGTGTATTAAAATGTACTCAGATCCACAGTCATGGAACACATTAATCTGATACAATTATTAAACATACAAATTATCTAAAAAAATATTATACTTATTTTACTGATTAAATGGCTCCAGGATTTAAATTATTCATGACTTACCCCTGTTCTTTGAACTTCCAAGAAAATTGCCCGTTGAAATGATTTCTCCCACACCGCCAACTCACTGCCCAGCTCTACATTGAAATAATGACTCTTGCCATGTCCAACCATAACGCTGAAACAATACGGCCTCTGGTCTTCAAGATCAAAGTCCTGATGAATACCTAAATACAAGTTTGCTTGTAGCCAGCAATCATCAGCAAGCCAGAGCTGAAAGACATGTTTCAGTATGTGATTCTTCATCTAGCAAAAACAGTTCAAGCAACATTGTCTTCTGTAAGTGATGGGTACTTGGATACATTATGTCATTATGTTAATAATTTCCTTGAAGAAATGTTCTGAGAATTAAGTAATAATTTCAATGATAACTTCTCTCTTTGCTTCTTACTCACTTTACCCTGTATCATGTAATCTGAGCTACTTCTGCAGTTCCAAAATCCTGTCAAAGTTACCTAAGCAATATTTTAAAAGGACTTTGTAGCAATATATTGTTTACAGTGAAAAAGAAGGAAAGCTCTGAATTGTTTGAATACAATTCAAGAGTTGTGTACCAGCTTTACAAGAAAATATAACTATTCTGTTCTAATTGGGTCCCAATATGTTAAACACCAAGGAATGCAGTAATTTATCAAGCACCCAAGGGGTAATTCTGCAGATGATAACATGAGCTTTCAAATGTTCCCTAATAGCTGCCAATGCTGCTCTGCAACTACAAGGGGAGTGAAGTGAGATCCTGCCATCACCTTCAAGATGAAGAAGAGAAACTTCACATCAGTCTTTCATAACAAAAAATATCCCTATAACAAAATGTTTTGTAAATGAACACCAATTCTTACAAGAAACTTCCTTAATCTTTCAAGACTTCATTGATTAGCATAAATATAGAGAAAAAGAAAACTAAATAAAAAAGCTACTGCTTATATATCTGAGTACTTTCACTGACTGAATTTCCAAATTATGCATTTTTTAAAGTCTTTCTTTATCAGAAAGGGTCCTTTCCTATCTCCATTTCTCTACGATAGTACGGGGCAGACAAGATTGAAAGAACAAAAAAAGTAATTTGTAAAGAGAATGTTATTTCTTACTTTCTAAAGTCATCTGCAAATAGAATTTTTTTCTCTAGCACTCCAGGTTAGGTTTAGGAGACTTGTCTCTAGTCAAGTAGATCTGAGGTAAAAGCAGTCATGTTTGGACTTAGGTGGCTTTGAAAAGACCAGAATGCAGCTTTGTAGTGGTACCCAAGACCTAGAATCCTGTAGTCAGGATAAGCCTTTTAAAGACTTAGAATTTACTTTTCCAGAACCTCTAATAGGCCATCATAGCCTATGGAGGCTATAGATGAAAACCCATGCACATGAAAACAAACAAATGACTGGAATCTGAGTATCCAAATGTAATGTAAAATATTCTGATATATGTAAAATAAATACTTAAATGTTCAGGGCCTTGTGTCCCTCCTGTTGTAGATGCACACACAACCACCCACACAGGGCAGCAGTGAAGATCCACTTTTTAGTAATGAAAAGCAGAGGAAACAAATGCTCTGCTAGCACACCCTCCTCTATGTACTGCTCTCCTATTCATAAACAGCATCAAAACACTCAGATGGGAACTGAAAATTTCACTTGTGCTAGTGAATTACTGAATAACATAAAGCTGGCAAATGTAACCTTATGCCATTTACTCAAGTCTAGTCTGCTAAGACTAGACAGATGTTTTGTGGGTCACCTCAGAAGCAGCATGTAATGCCACCAGGGTATACAGCACTTTGTTGTCAAAAATGTCTCTGCAGCTACCTGAGGAGAGAACAGCCTTGAGAAAGTTCAAAGTTATTTTATGAAGCTCCTCTGGACTGTTGAAAAGGAAGCTGAACAAAATACCTGCATATTATCTGGTGTTTAGCAGCTATTGAGTGACAGGTATTAGCCTACATCTGCTTCAAGACTCAATGCTGCTCATCCTGACTTGTAGGCTACTATATTAATATTTTTTACTTTGTATGTGAAGATGCGATGTGTGAAAATACTAGGCAATAAAAGAAAATAAAATGGTTTTAAGACAGGTGGCTTTTAAAAATGCATCTAATATTCTCGCCCCTGGAAAATACAGGTTTTCAGTAACAGTTCCAGTAAATATGGAGTATGAGGCAAGGTATAGGAAGAAATGCATGTGATAAAAGGGATTACATTTTCAGTCGTCTGGTTGGTACCATGAATGTGCAAGTGCATGATATATATATGATTTGTAATTCACATATTTGCATATGCAAGTGTGTACTAATATGTATGTATACACACACAAAAATCTAAAATATAGCAAACTTTTTGTTATAAAATGTAATTTCCATATTGGATTCTTATTTTCCATGTTCAACTCTTGTGTCATAATAAACATAGATGAGAAGCTTACAATTAGGTAACAAGTGCACCTCTCCTTAAAATCCATCTTTCAAGAGAAGACACAATAGCACTCTCCACCACAGCTTTGCAGTAGTTCTAACCAGCTTCTGAAAAATCTTTAACAACAACCTCCCCGAGTGCCAGTTTTTACAACGTAAACTTCATCTTTCAGTCTGCAATGTAGAAACCTTAATCTCTTAAGATTTTTTCCTGTCTTTTTGGATTTGCTCAGTTTGCCTCGTTGCCATTTATACCAAGGAATCAACAGAAAAGAGGTTAAAGAGTTGAATCTGAGCCTTTGCACTTTAGCTAATGTATTCATGAAGACTGGCAATTAAGCATGCATTTTTTAAAATGTCAAGAACATTAAAGAGTTGAATCTTGGGTAGTTTATTTCCTACTTCTTTTTCTTAATGAAAAAGTATCACAGAATTTGCTTTAAGGATAGATTATCCTTTAAATTACCAGAATATTCAAGGAAGGACCAAGTTTGAAATCAGTATTAACATTTAAAGGAGAAAAAACCAAAACCCAAACCACAGCAAAATCTTTTCAAAAGGCATAATGAGTATATATTTCATTAGTGCCTGACTTACTTATCAGGAAAAAGTAAATGTAACAAAAGACTAGGGAGACCAAATAACTAACCTGGGTCAGAACCTCTGCTCTTGCCGCTATCTCAATGATGGGCACACCTGAAGTTGCCCATGTGTACCCAGCTGGAGACATGGTCACATTAAAACAATGCTATGCAGAGAGGACAGCAGCTGGTGAGAACTAAAACTGATTTGTAATTTTTCAGTGGAACAGCATTTTATCTGAAAAGACTAATTTTTTTTAGAGTTTAGCGTTTTTTTTCCCTGATAATATGTTGGTTTTTACTGTCTTAGGCAAGTAGGCTCTCATCTAGCCTTACCTCACCTGCAAAGCAGTTTTTGATTAGCTGGTAGAAAACTAAATTAATCTATCTGATGCAACTTATCTTTTGTAAGTCAATTATTTAAACAGACTGCTAAGGTTTTGTGCAAAATCCTTGCTTGGGACAAGCTAAACAGAAAACATGACACTGTCTCTAGGTGGTGGAAAAAAAAAGAATTCTATGGTACACAAATGCACCATGTTGCCCTTTGTAAGGTAAAACCTAGTATAACATTTGCAAATTACACATGATCTAGAAATGACATAATTTTATACTTCTAATTACTGAAATTAGATAAAAGTATCTTTATGCAGATCAGGAATTACAGCAAGAGCATACTTCATCACATTCACTTAAAAATCTGACCCACGAAGAAAAAAGCAATATACAGCTTCATTATGCTCTGCTGTGTGTCTCGCCTATACTTCATACAGCCAGCTCTAATAGTGAAATTTTTCTCTAATATGGAAGCATTTAGTAACTTGCTCACTTGGAGCTTAATCCATTTCCCATATTCTCTTATACTTGCATATCTATTGCACTAGGAATTACAAATACTTTTTTTTAACAATAGATGAACTCTTTGAATGCTCACTACTTAAGATTAACTTGAGCTTATCATTAACAGGAAAAGGCAAGCTTTCTTTACTACATAGTATCATTGTAATCGTTAGGAAACCTACCTTGTGAATTTTAAATAGAACCTCACAGAGGTTATAGATTTTTTCAGCTCGTACCCAGTCTAGTGTGCTTACCTATAATATCAAAAGAAAATATTAACAACACATTCTTTATTCTAAAATCATGTACAGATGAAAAAAATTAAAAATATTTCACCCATCATTATTCTACTGAATGCTCTAAAAATAGGCATGTTACTACTTTTAATATCCAGCATTTAGAAAAGATTGTCAAATAGTATTCAGTTTCTACAGAAACAGCATCTACAGGCGTCTTAGTATAATTAAAAGGTATTAAATAATTTCATTTATTTTTTTCCCTATTATTACTACAGTATGACGGAAACCTCTCTGTAATCTCTGTGGTGAGTTACATAAGCATATTTATTTTCCAATATGCTAACTCAGAGAACCCAGAGCCTCAAACCCAGAGTCATTCAGCTTCATATCTCAATTAAAAAAAAATATCTTACAATCAACAGGTCAAGATGTGTTCCTAAAATCAGGTTTGAGTTTACATATACTAGGGTGTCAATATCATAATATTTATACTAAAAACTGAAAAAGACTATGTGACTGTAATATTTGAAATTAAGAATGTCAACTATGTGCTTAGTAATTAATATGATAAGACATATTTTTTGTTTTCTTTTCATTTCATTACATAATCCTGTTGACACGACAGGCTGTTAAAATTTGACAGTCAGAATGATATTTGAAGTTTTTTCCTAAGTTCTAGTTCATGATATAATGTGATAATCTGTTTTCTTTTCAAAACAGTACCTAGCCTATATAGTTCAAGAAAAAAAAAAAAGAACCTATACATAGGAAAAATACAAGGGGAATACACATGATTTTGCTTATATATTTTAGAGCAAAATTCTAGCTATTGGTGAATGCACAGGAATGGCTGCATAGGTTTATGAAGAATTTGACTAAATTCCACTCTGAGGCTTTTAGCACATGAAAAGTTTTTTGGTGACTCCAATAGCAACTTGGATACTTTAAAATACTAGGGCAGATGCAGCTTTGTCTTACTCCCCCCCCCTAAACAGAAGAAAGCAGAAAAATTAAATTAAATTACTCAGGCAAAGAAAAATTTGGCTGTAAAACATCTGGCTTCTGTGGATGAAACTTAACTAGGAAAAAACTATGAAATTCAATAACAGCTTCGTTCTCTCTGTATTCACAGTAGCACATAGTTCACCTGTAATAATCAATCTTGTTCCTGTTTAGCATAGAGATCAACATGATTTTTTAAAATTTATTTTTAAGTTGAATTTCCAGGTCTTCATAAATTCTAAACCATTATGCAAAATGGTAATAAAATTGTGAGAATTCAAATCACTACAACACTTAGGAGCAGACTAATGTGACTCCTACTGGTTATTAAATGTTATTTCAGTGCTGTTGGAGAACTAATGTAAACTTGGTGTTAGTTTCTTTCTAATCTTATATGCTCTTATGTCCACTCCAATTGAAACTAATGAACATTATTATCGAGTAGATCTCACAGCTATGCGTTTCAAAGCAGTGTTTCAGAATTTACCTGAATTCTTTCTTCTTAATATGGAGAGTATCCCACCTAAATTTAGACATCAGAAGTATCTAATCTTAACAACCTAATCTAATTTTTCATAATCTAATCTTAATTTTAACATATTGGGAAAGAAGAAAGAAAAAAAGAAAAAAAGAAAAAAAGACAGTGCTTTCTCCCAGTTTCTCTAACTTTAGCTTAGGTCTTTAACTTCGAGATGACTAAACTTAGATGAGATCAATCACCTATTGCAAATGGGACGGAAGAGTCTAGAAGAGGAAGTTCTATCACCACATCTTTTCAGGATATAAAGGGACTCATATTCTAGGGTTCTGCATTTGATAATTTTTATATTTTAACAATCAAATGACAAACATCACTTGAATACAACACATGCAGTAGAATACATAAAAGCATGTCATATACTTTTTCCTTCTGTTTTATTATGAGCAATTTCTCATTATAAATTAAAGCTTGAAACATTGCATATAGCTAACTTTAAAAGTACTTGGTACTTTAAAGGAATTTTGTCAAATTTAGATCTAATATTAGCTGGTTTAGAAAATTAATTTAAAGCAATTTTAGATAATATACTTGTCCTCCCATCACTTCATAAAATGTAACAATTTTTAGAGTCATATTTTCCTAATTTTTAGATTTCTGTTACTCTTTTCCTTCTAGTAAGGTCCATTCAATATTTTATTTGAGTTTTGCTTTTTAATTATTGCTATGAGTAAGCAATAACACAAGTTTAGAAACAACTGAAACTGAGGAATTATAAAGCTGATTCATAAAGAAATATTATATATTTAAACACGCTCACATAGAGCAAGTACTGCACATTTTTGCTTAATCTTATTTACAGGGAAGTATTTTTTACTTTGATACGCATTTTGAAAAGAAAATAATTGAATAATACAGGTTTTGGCCCATTACTGTTCATCCTCAAAAGGGCTCTTCATGCTTCTTGCAAAATAAGGTTTACAGCCTAAAATGGTGGCTAGTTCATTATTTGGTCTTGAATTTTTCAAAAGGAAAGCTTCTTTTCAATCTCAGTTAAAAGCAGGAGAATCCTTCATTCCTATTAGCAGCTAGACAAGATATAAAATCATAAGCACTACCTTAATCCGCTGTTTATGAAACAGAATTTAGTGACACAGGCTATAACCCAAAAGCTGTTGAGACATGACTGAGCTTTTATTTGCTCATATCCTTTGTTTTGATTCCTGAAGATTAATTTAAACTGTTGGGGTTCTTTACTGCTATTAATGATGCTACCATGGACAATGGTGACACTGCTGTGCCATTAAATTCACTCTGAATACTTCAGCCTTCTCCCCATTATCCTGTGCATCTCTTTCATCCTTTGACTCCCTGTAACTTCTTATGACTTTCAGCAGAGACAGCTAGTGATGATGATAACTGTCGGCACCTGTATAAGCCAAGATTTTCTTTTACTGTGTATGTCAGAGAAAGGCTACCATACTTAAAGTCAAGAGTGAAACAGTCTGGATATCCTAGTGTGCAAGGCCACCAGGAGAACACGAATGACATGTTGAGAGGGATATTAAGGACGGGAAACAAACATACTACAAAGGTATACTACAATCCAAAGAGACAGCTGACATTATTTATAGTTTTATAAGAACTATCATAGCATATCTAAGTTTAAAATGTTATTGTTATAGACTGCATTGCTTTTTAAAAAAAAAATCACAAATGATCATATCATTCCAGTCAATGAGAAAAGCTGGAAAGAACCAGAAAAGTTCACAAAAAGTGCAATATCCTTCATTTGCTTTAAAGGATGCTTCAGTTTATTGCAGGCTTATCCATCATCACACATTTAATAACTGGGTAATGATAAGTAACTAAGATAAATGAGATACTGAAATATATTCCTTAGGCAATAAAAAAGTTTTTCTCATTATTCCCCCAAGGAATTGTTCCTGTAGGTATTCTATACATTGCAATTTCTTGGGATTATTTTAGCATGACAAGATAATTACTTTTTTAGCAAAGTATTTGACAAAATATTTCCAAAAAGGTATATTCAGAACGGGTCACTTAATGAGACACCCTTTCATTCATCTGAATTTAGTTCTGACACAGTGTCAAAAATAGTGTCAAAATACACGAAAGTACCAATCAGAATTCACTGATCTTCCACTTTAATTCTTGTTTGTCTAATATATGAATTTATGACCAACAGTAGCTGAATGTTATTATTATTATTGGAAGACCAACTCCCTAGCTAACTCAATGAATTATGTGATGTATAGAATACTTAATTTTGTAGGTATTTGGCTATATTAATCCTTCCAGAAAGACTGGCAAAGTACACATTTGTAAACTCACAGATAACACTGAGCTGATCACAGAGATAACAAAAATGAACAACAATAGGAAAATAGGAACCTGAAGTTACACTTTTAAGTCCGTAATGAGAGACTGAAATAACTATGTAGAGTTACAAAAGTGCTAAGTGTTACAGAAGTGCTTTTTACTCCAGCATTAGTTTCTCTAAATTCCTCATGTTTTAAAAATAAGCATTACAGTCGATTTCTGAAAATAAACAAACTAGTAAAATCTACTTTTACTTAGTTAGACCAAGTGATCTCAGCATCAGTTCAGGCTCATATTCCAAATATTCTTAGCTTTAAATGTGTGTCTTAATCATTGTTTTTCTTTAAAAAGTTATGATTTAAAATAGAGAGAAAACAATAAAGTGAAATTAAATTTGACACATGTATGTAGTAAACAATGAACTGAAAAAGTTACTCCCTAGAAGAGAATTCTGCAGTTATAAAAAAGGCATAAAAGACTTTCATGCCTATTTAGAGATCAGCACTGAAGGATTGACTAGACATGAGAAATAAACACGGGGTGCATGTAAAAGAGAATCACACTTAAAAATGTGCTAAAGTCAAAGGGAACATAACATACTCTTTGACTTTCTGTGAACACTGAATCAGATGCTAGAAATCTCCAGTGCCCTACAAAATATTACAAAAATTTGAATAGATTTAAAGAGTAAAACTTAGGGAAAAATAGATCAAAGTGGCTGTAATACTTATTACTGGAATACAGAGAATGCTGCATTACCTGACAATTAAGCAGAAGCATCCAACCCACCTAGAAGTACTAAAAAGGTCTAGGCAAAAAAAATACTTTTAGGTCAAGAGTAATTAATTTCACTGGTCTCTTCATTCTTCAATGGAAAAAAATGAGCCAAGTATAATTTAAAATAATTATTAAAATATATTAAAAAGGAAAAAAAAAAATCAATAAATGTTCTTGATGTGAACTATGATATAGCAGTATAAGAAGCTTAAAGATGTCCAAACCAACTCAAACTCGATGGTACAAAACACACACTAAAGAGCAGTCAGATCCTAGAAAATATGTGAACAAAATAAAGACATGTAGATTTAGAAAGTTCACCAAATGCATTCACGGTCAAGTCTATGCCCTCCAACTCATTGCCACCTCTTTCCTAATATGTGACATTGACATTATGTATAATGTTAATTATAAGTATAGGTATTTAGAACTTACACAGCAGTACTCTCATGTGCTAATCACATTATGCAAGCTTTTCTTCTCCATAGCATTTCTCAAAGGTGGACCTATTCCTGTTACTTTCACATTATTCTTGTATTTGTTCCTTTTCCCAAAACTAAGCAGCATGTGCAGTGATTGCCTAGCTGCCTTCATGTAAATCACTTCAGTACTACTTATTTAATCATGTTGAAAAAGATAGTTTTGTAATTAAGGGTAACACAACAGCTCCAAAGATATGCCCACTTGAAGACTTGAATTTAAAAACCATATTGAACTATGAAGACGACATAAAAAATCAAACAGTAGAATCCTCCCCTACATATAGCCCATATACCATGAAAACAAAACATTTCATTTTTTCTGGAAATTTTCAATGACATCAAAAATAGTTTGGTTTTGAATGACAATTTTGAATACTGTCTCCCTAATGTCTTCTAGGATATGAATTCAGAACCTTTTCAAGATCTGAAAACTTACAGAAATTTATTACATGATTTTAGAATGTAATAAAATACTGCCTGTATAACATTGGCACAAGAATAATATCTATTTGTTCAATGGTGTCTTTCACATATGCAGTTTTCAGAAATGTGTCACAATTCTAATGAATGAAATCTGTAAATTTCTTAAATACAGTCCTTTAAGTCACTTTAGGGATGCAGAAAGACCATTATCTGTTAATCACACCGTTCTTGACATTTACTTCTATGGTGAAGCTTTTACACTTTTGGAAACACCATCTGAGATATTGTTGAAATGGAGTATACATAGAATATTACTTGCCATAGTAATTTCTTTCGTATTATAATATCCACATTTTTTCCACAATCTTCTTTATTTTTGCCCATGGGTAACTATGTTTTCTATTCTTACAAAAGTTAGCAGCTGTATTTACAATCATATCATCTTTTACACACAATGAAATAGAAAAAGAGTAGAAATTGTACCAGATCCTTCTACAAGCAGTTGTAAAATTATGGGTAAGGTCATTACAACTAAAGATAACTGTATGACTTGTAGGTCTTCTACTCTGTGCACACGACATTGATACACTGATAGACTACATTGATTCAGTATACAAACAGCAATAACATCATAGAAACCTCTCTGAAATAAAACATGTTAAATTCTTACCTTCTAAAAATCAAGCAAGTTAAAAAGTCACTTAATATAGTAAAAAAAAATAATCAGTAGGAGTAATGGTAAGAGCAGTACCATTAAATATCTCTAAAAATACTGAAACAGCTCTGTGCATGGCTTTGTGCAGGGACCTGTGTTTTCAGCTACAGAGCTGGGACATGTGACACAGAACCAGTGCCAGGGCACAGCGTGGGTCAGTGGCTCCCTGGGTGCCATGGGAGCTCCCCTGGGGTCTGGCAGGGCAGCGTCCTTGCCAGCCAGGGCCCACCCCATCGCCCTGTAGGGGGGTGACCCAGTCCAACAGCTATGCACCCACACAGCCGCTTGCTAACTCCCTGTCCCTCCTCAGTGGGATGGGGGAAAGAATAGGAAAAGCAAAATCAAGAAAACTCATGGGTCAAGATAAAGACAGTTTGGTAATGGATGGAAAGAGGAAAAACCCAAATCATGCAAAGGTGATTGCACCCTGCCACCCCAAGCAGACTGATGCCCAGCCAGTCTCCAAACAACGGCTATTTTTGAAGACCAAATCTCCATTTTTTATTCCTGAGCATGATGATTTATGGTACGTAATATCCCTTTTGGTCTATTTGGGTCAGCTGTCCTGGCTGTGCCCCCTCCCAACCTCTTGCCCACCCTCAGCCTACTCACGGGGCAATCAGTGTGAGAAACAGAGAAAGGCTGTGCAAGCACTGCTCAGCATCAGCCAGAACACTGCTTTAGCACTGGTTTAGTCACAAGTAAGAAACCCACTGCCATATGGGCTGCTATGAAGAAAGTTACCTCCATCCCAGCCAGGCCCAGTACATGCCCCAGCCAGGAGCAGTGCAGCCATGGGGACTGGGGACAGCCCCAGCTCTGGGCATCAGGCACCTCCCTGGGGGCAGAGATGGGCTGAGCCTGGGCCTGGATGAGGGCCTCTGGGTAGGCCTGGCTCGTTGGCGTCCATGGCTGGGCAGGACA
>NW_009614665.1:0-6873 GCF_000690535.1 Cariama cristata | reverse complement strand
CTGGTCCTGCTGTCCTGCTGGGGCAGGTACTGACAGCCATGGAGGGCTTGCAATGGGGTCCTGGGTTGTGGGAAGGGTGGGGGGCCCCCAGGGAAGGGGACCAGGGACAGTCAGGGCTGGAGGTGCCCTGAGGACACTGATAATCAGCTTTGAAGTGTGCATTTAGATCCAGGTTTGAATTCTCCAGGTGGGTCGTTGATGAAAACTGCCAATTTCCTGTTTTGGTGTTTGTTTTTTGTTTTTTTTTTTCCTGATATAAAACATCTGTGGAATGATTAAATCGCAAGAAAACTGGTCAACAGTTTTATAGGCTTTGTCACAATTATTGCTGTATCTGAGTACTGGGATAACATAACACATTGACAAAAGGGGTCCCCTTTGTTCATTTTTTTGAAAAGCCATTGTTTCTAAAAAAAAAAAATTGTGCAGGAACACAATAGAGTGTAGTTAGATGCTGACAAGTAACATGGTACGAATACTACCAAACATTCATCCTCACTTGTCTGTTCTTTAAGTAGAGTGCTGAATATGACAAATGAAGTAGTTTATCCCCAATTAGCATCATGTAGATGGATAGTTTTAATTATATCAAAAATGTTTCTTCAAAAACAGGTCTGAAAACAATAATTAAAATTTATAAAGGAAAAGCACTGACATGGTGTGTTATTTATTTGTTTAATATTTTTGTATTGTTTTTGCATTTTAATTGGATTGTAGTAATTGAATCAAATTTTAGCTCCTTGACTTAACATATAGACAAATAATTGTTTAGAGGGGAAAAAAAAAACTTTTCCCAGATGTGTTCTCTCATTTTTCAAAGAATATTATTGGCCATTTAAAAATGGCTGAAGTCAATAGGAATCATGGAATTTAGAATTTCAGTCTAGAGAGATAGAAAATGTTACTGATTGCTTCTCAATGAGGTTCATAAATAAGGTTTGAAGAATATGTACTTCCCAAAGATATTGTAGATGGTACACATGTAAAGGATCAGATTTTCTTTGGATTAACTGAAGACACTGGGAGACTGATCACCTTCTCAGGAAAACCATAAGGAAGCTGTCTAATTGAAACTGCATTCTAATTCCACATTTTGTTCTTTTTGATTTGTTTAAAGAAAAAGCTCTCTGGAGAAAAAAAGACAGAAAAGATAAAGCAATACCATGCGGTAAGTATGGATCACTTTTAAGAGTTTATAATTCTACAGCTCATTTCTGTTTCATTCTTTTAAATTATTTTTTATTAGGGTTGTTTTTTAGAAAAGTATTAGATAAGTCCTCTGTTACAAAACAGAATTCTTGTTACTAGCTACGTAAATTATCAAAGCAAGATGATGTCATTTGTTCAGATCGCACACTTAGCATTGGCTTCTCTGTTACAGTTCAATCCCTTGCCTGTGGGCAAAATCCACAAGTGTCTACTAATAGCATGGATGGTGTATTTCATGATGTGTCTTGTCTTTAAGAAAACAGAGTAACTACCAACTCATTACATCCACAAAATACCTTAAAATAAATAAGGTAAGAAATATTTGGCCTACCCAACCAGAGAAAAATCTGAACTTGGCAACTTTAAAAAGTATAAAACTTACTCTCTATTAGGAATTCTTTGAACTATTCAGGTACAGCAAGATTTTCAGAGGACCTTGAAAGAGGTTAAATATCTAAAGCTTACTGAAATTCAGTGGCATCTATGGCTTTAACTTTTTTTGAAATCTCAGCTGACAACTTCACTTGGTAAGGAAATACAAACCCAGACATAACAAACAGATTTCCATTTACAAAGAAACTGTCACAAAAATATTATATTTTACCGGTGGAGTGCTGAAAATGTAGAAGGATGAACCCTTCAGGGCCAGAAACTTGAATTCATAGAGCTGAGATGAATCAGTTCCTTCAAGTCTCTCATTTACCCATCCCATATGTATGACCTGTAAAAGAAAATAAATGAAAAATAAAGCTTGGTTTTTCAGTGGAGCATAAGATATATCTGATTAGGTCAAGTCTTTCCACAAGGAAGAGCTGTCACACTAGAATAGGATGCATCATCCACTTTTTCACATTTGCCTTCCCACCACTCCCACTTGAAGTGTACGGTACCATGCCAGTGTGTCAGAAGTCCTTGAAGAGACTTAAACTTACAGTACAGGCTGTCTGAATCTTGTCTGAAATAATTGCCAATGCTACATATACATGTCTCAGCAGACTCTCACCTGAGCCAACAGAAAACCTAAGTGTACTGAAATAGTTCAGGCAGCAGTTTATAAAATACATGACGCTACATTATCTATAGCACAGTCAAAACTTGGATATACTGAAATCTCTGTTACATGTACCTCTAAAGAAATACATCCGAACAAATCATGAGATTTATCTGAAATCAAACTGCTTTCTGCGTGCTCATGTTTGCCACCGTTAACAAAGTGTCTTTGTCACACTGATTGTCTTTCAGAATTTATATACTTTTTTAATATACACTTGAACTCATGACGATTTATGTTCTCGTAGAATTAAACGTCAAATTCAGTTGTTACACAACTTCGCTCTAACAGTACTACAATACATGTCTTTGTATTTCAGATAAATTAATTTTAAGAAAAAATTAAGAAGTAAGACTGCATGCCTCCTTTTTGAGGTAAATGCAAATTTATAAAGGAATAATGCCATAGCGGTAGTAGAAGATCATGAATGTAGTTACCCCCCAAAAATAACAAATGTAAACATTTTAGGCTTCATTTTGCTTACATTAAGAGGAACATATTGCCCTTGAAACAGGTACTCAAATCTAGAGTGATCCACCAACCTGAATACACAGCTATTGCTGATAAGCTTGCTCATTTTCAATTGAGGCTACACTTACGGAAAATACTGAGTTACACAGGGGCAGAAATGTCACAGCACTTGTGAATATACTGAGCCCACAGAGCTCTGCTGGAAGTCAGTGGAAACATCCTGAAGAAGGCATTCATTAACTTGCATGAGAACTTCAGCATTGGTTCTATGGATATATTTGGGAAAAATGCGATGATGTCAGCAATGCTTTTCTATTTGAAGCCCAGTGTGCATACCTGCAGTTATTACCAACAGAGCACAAAGGTGGAAGGAATGGATAGGGAGTAGCTAATAGTATAGATGCATGCTCATAATCTTATATAATGAAAATCTCACAAATTGTTTTCTGATTTTATTATTTAATGTATCAATTATATCTCTTACCAATCAACTTATTTATAAATAAAAAATAAATCAGTACGTTGAGCCAGACAATCCTTCTCTATATTCTTTTAATGAGCTCCAGTATTAACAGTTTAAGTAGATCTAAGAAAAAGCACAATACTGTAGCCTTTCCAATTCTTACTTTGCTATTCTGTAAATTTAGTAATTCTTATCAATATATTGTTTCTATAGTAGTCAGCAAAGGTTTAGAAACAGGATGTTCAGACACTTCATTACTTTTACAAAATATACTATAGTATTGTTGATAATCCACTACAAACTATATTATATATTGAGTTTATCAGCATGCTAATATAATATCAAATAATACACACAAAAAGAATAATGTCCAAATCACAGGGCACAAACAATACGATATTCTCCTTTACATTCATAAAGTCATGTTTGCTGACTTGTAAATGGACACCATTTATTAACCTGTAACAGCATTAAAATCTTCACTAAAAAAGTAATTTACTGATAAAATTGATAAATTGATAAGCAAAGGATATGACTTTCTATTATGTTCTTCATTCATCATCATTATCATCACCATTTATTCTTATAGCAGCACTCACCAAAAAATTTTTGAATTATACACAATGGCAAACGGCAAAACTGAGTCACAGATAAAGTCTACAGCTTGCCCAGGTAATTCATCGAACATCGTATACTAAAGAAAACATGACATATTCTGAGAATTATAACTATATATCTTGTTGCAAACCAAAGATGTTAATTTAATATCTTAAAAGAAGGAAAATATGAAGTTCTTAGTTGAGACTCAGGGCAGGATGGTATCAGAAGACTGGATTTTCACTTGTCAAGATTGTGTTTTCACTTCAAAATACACATGTGATTTCCTGTGATTGACAGAAAAAACTTGATTTATCTAGTTGACAGAAACCACAGATTGGCCTGTAAGCACTGGCCTAAGTACCAACAGTACTGCAAAAGACAACCATACTGTCTTTGAATGAAATTCTAGATTTAGAAAAAGGGTACTGAATTTTTCTAACCGATGTAAAATGAGATTAGTTTTTCATGAAAATATGTTTTATGTCAAAGTTTTCCATCTGTGAAATGGGAATAATTTCCTTTACTTAGGTTATGGAATTTGTGTCAAGGTTCTATCACTGTTGTATTCTTATCTATGGCTGCAAGATGTGATAGGAGCACCAAATGTTATAGCCTCAATTTAACGTAGCACTTAATCTTCTGGATAATTCTCTTGAGCATGTATTTAGCTATGAACACAACACTGCATTTTCTAACTAGCTGCAGACATAATTTTTGGGCATGTGCTCTGTTTTACTGAAATGGAACTGTATTATTATTTTCATTGCTGTCACACCATACTGAGACCAGCCTACGTGTGGTAGATCAGAATCAAGAGACTTGGTTTGAAGTATACCCTTTTCCACATGAGAAACAGATTTTTACAATATTAACAGCTATAAACTCAATGTTATGCTGTTCTGTATGCTGAACTCTCTTTCAACCTCAGACAAAAAAAAAAGAATGATACAAAACCACATTCACTAGACTAGATTTTTGGGGTAATGGTCTTTCTACTCATTGAATTATTACAACATTGTAATATCACTTGTAATCTATATGGATAGTGATAAAGTCACCTATTCATTCCACTTCATCAAAGTCTACACGAAATCAAACAGCAATATTTCAGTTACATATTGAATACATTGCACTGAATAGTACTCTACTTGATCGAAATGACTAACAAAAAACTCCAATTCCAGGAAAAAAGAAGTTCAATCAGAAAAAAACAAATATCATCAAAGCAAAGAGAAAGTCTTGGAACCCTTAAAAATATAAAAAGAGCATTTTTGTTTCTAAATTTCATTACAATTCCCAAGAGATATCAGAAACTGATTAAGTTTTGAAATTTTAATTTTCTTTCAAATCATTAATTAGATTTGCATTGTCAACATAATTTGTACAACAAAGAAACCACTATATACCTCACAGTAAAATAAGAAAATATGGTCTACTGATCTATATCTTACAAAAGAAAATAAAAGCTTATCTGGAAAAACTAGCTAGTATATAATAGTTCAATGTAATTTTTTTTTTAAAGAAAGTAAAAACCCTTCCAAAAGTCTTTTAAATCCCAAGATTACGGTTTGTGTGTTAGTACCATGAAACACTTACCTAAGTATTAAAAGTTCTAGTAAACAAAATGTTGCAGCATTTCCTGAACTTTCTAAAAGACACCTACGAAATGAATGCCTACATCAACTTGTTCCTTTTTTTTTAATGACTATGTGAAAAAATTCAACAAGTAGCACATTTGTAGATGAATTTAAAATTCAGAGAAGAGTATCTCTGCAGAATGCTGACTGAAGTCTCAGTACATATATACATTTAGGAAGAGAAATATAGTACAGCTAGAAGACACACAAGCTTTTTGTTTGTGCATTTTTTTTAGAATTTTTGTATATTTAGGAGAAATGCAAGGGTTGAGTTGATTTAAATACAGATTGCTCCACCAGATATGAAAGACTGAATGAGATAATTCCTTGGGGAAGAACCAACAGTCAGGCTAAGTATCTGAAGAAGGATTGCTACCGGAAGATGGGTGGTGACCTCAGTGGGTCTAGAGCTGCATTATCGTCATCTGCAAGGGTTGGGGATAACAGGACAGCAAACTACAAAGTAAGTACTAATGAATATGAAAGAGAAAGAGGAAAAGACAAAGCAAAAGATATTGAGGAAGAGAAATAAATCAATTTAGTAAGACCAAAAATAAAGAGCAGAAAATATGAAATTAAAATGAAAAGAACAAAAGAAAGGACACTACACAAGTATATAAAGAGGGGAAAATCAATCCAAAAATAGTAGGGAGGACAAAACACAAAGAAAAGAGGATTCCAAATGTATATTTGCCTATAAAGACACAAAATCCTTTAAAAAGTAAAAAAGGAAATCAGAAGAATTTCCTTTATCAGAATCAGTGTTTGATTAATTGATGCATATATTGAAAAAAATTATGCATATTTTTATAGAGTTATTAAAAAATCTAATGTACTTTTAACTTTCTTTCCACACATCTTTCTTATTGACTGGTTGATTTACTGGTCATTTAGACCATAGAAATGGAGAAAGAATAATTATTCAGTTCAACAAAATGGAACAAAAGCAACCAAGTGTTCGTACTTAGTAACAAGCTGTTTGTGGTTCCTAAGTAGGCTACTGAGATTTTAATTGGGTCTCAGGACGCAGGTGGGAATATTAGTCCCAGGATAAAATGGTTGCACTTAAAGACTTGCGGTCAATGGCTTGATGTCCAAGCAGAGACCAGTGACGAGTGGCGTTCCTCAGGGGTTGGTATTGGGACTGGTACTATTTAACATCTTGGTTGCCCACACGGACAGTAGGATGGAGTGCACCTCAGCAAGTTTCCCAAGGAGACCAAGCTGTTTGATGCGCTCGACACCCTGGAGGGAAGGGATGCCATCCAGAGGGACCTGGACATGCTTGAGAGGTGGGCCTGTGCAAACCTCAAGAAGTTCAACAAGGCCAAGTGCAAGGTCCTGCACATGGGTCAGGGCAACCCCAAGCACAAATACAGGCTGGGGAGAGAATGGATCAAGAGCAGCTCTGCAGAGAAAGACTTGGGGGTGTTGGTTGACGA
>NW_009614664.1:32800-86580 GCF_000690535.1 Cariama cristata | reverse complement strand
GGCTTGTGCGGGAGCGGGGCAATAGAGATGTCTCTGAATCCTTTCGCATTGCAGAGCTCTGCCTTGCCTTTTAAAAACACATTTAGATTAAAAAGTAAACTAGATTTAAGCAGCCGTGAGTCACTACGGTAGCCTCTATGGCTAAAGAAATGTGGGCGAAGTCTCTTCTCTCTGCGTGGCCGATTTAAAGTAGACTTACTAAGTTGGGGATAGTAAACCTGATTTTAGATTCAGGTGGATTTTGAAGGGGATTTCTCTTTTTATAAAAAGGCTTTTCTTATGCACTTCTGTAAGACAGTGAAAATCCTGCTGGTTATTCTGGAAGCTGAACTCGAAGTGTCTGCTGGGGAATGCAGACCTCAAGATCTGAGCAATAGCAGCGTATTGATTCCATTAGCAGAATTTACAGATCTACCAACAGATCCCTTTTAACACAGTCTCTTTCCCAGAATTAAAGTTCTCCTCAGAGCATCTGTCGCTGGTCTAAGCCAATAGATGGCATAAGGTACTCAGGCTAATGTCCTAAGAGGACAGAAGAGACAAGAATACACTTTGTACGTGAGCCAGGATTTTCAGAGGGTATGTGTGAGTCAAAATCTGGGTGTCTGACTTGGGATACCTTGGGAAGGTCTCATTTTTCAGAGGCATGTCCTGGACCATGCATTCTTATTTTCCTTGGTCACAACCGCAGCATTTTCCAAGATCCTTCTCTGCTCTAAGCAGTTAGGGTTAAATCATCCACAGTTGTGGTAGGATTTGATCAGTGTTGATATCCTAAGCTCACTAGGAAACAGAAGTGGCTTTTCAACTTTGAGAGGTGTATTTAGCATGTTATCTGCTGCTGGGGGGAAGCTGCCCATTGCAGCAGTGTTGAAACCAGTAATCAGTTGTGATGAGAATGGAAGATTTTTTTATAGAGAAGTGTATCCTGTCCTCATTGCCTTCTCCTTTTCTAGATTTCACTGCTCAAAAAGGTGGTACTTGGGGGAGTGGAAGCCAACTGGTTAATAAGGAAAAAACTTCTTAGTTTCTGTATCTAAACTTCTGCTGAGATAGCACTGTGGGTAGACAAAGATGATTTTATGTTCTGAAATTGTGTAAAATATTTGGATATAGGTAGGTAGCCAAATGGTGATAAAAGAGCTTTAACTGACAGTAATCATACCTAGCTTTTATATAGTGCTTGTTATCTATAGATTTCACAACAGTTCTTTTAATAAAAAGGTGCAGTATCATTATTTCAATTTTTTTCAATTGCAGGAATTCAAGAATGGGAAAGGTCCAGAAACATTATCGAAATTTCCTAAGTCACGGTTCTTTACTTGTCTATTAGACCTCCTTTATACAGGCTGAACAGATTTGTTTAAGCTGATCTTAAAATAGGAAAAATCTATACGTATTCATAGCAAAGGACATTAAAGCTCTTTTTGAAGAGACCTTGTTCCTTGAACACCGTATCTAAATGTCTATGTCTTGTTATCCATCTCAACACTAAGGCAACCCACATAAATGGTAGCAGCCCTTAAACTTCCTATTTGTGAGTGTGGGCAAAAGAAAATCAACGAACAGCGGTTTTCAGCTGAACTGATGCAAACTCTAGTGTGATCCCTAGCATTATTCCTGAGACAGGTGAGGTCAGATGTTTTCCTAAAATGTCCTTTGTAGAAACAGAGTGGTCCTGAAGGAGAAGTATTTCTTTGCTCACCCTCTCTAGGACTTAGCAGATTTCCCAGGGCAAGAAGAATGAAGCCACCTCAAACCTGAACAGATGATAAATCAGTATTAAGCCACCAATATCACCTTAGTTGTGCAATTACAGCTATAGGCAAGATGAAATCAACTATTAATACTCAGTGCCAAGACCACAGGTCAGGTTCAGCCTCAATGCAAAACAAGGTTCAACAGTGACTGAGCTGAGCTGCAGAGGCACCTTAAACCCATATGGAGAGCAGAGACAGACGGGCTTTCGCCGCTCTGCATCGGTACATCTGCCAGAGGTGTGCTCTTTGTTCTGGCTGGGCCCCCAGCAAAGCCAGCGTTGGACACATTGCCTGCCTCGGTGCTGGGATCCCTGCCAGAGACCGCTGCCACCACTCTTGTGGCTGCCTGCTGTTTGCATCCCTCCTCCCTGCCAGCTCAGCAAGCTGAGCCCCACATGCTCTCAGGTAGAATTAGTGCTGGCTAACAAGGAGTGCATGTGAAAGGCAGATGCTCTGCAGAGTCTGATGTGAACTAGGGTCAGAGTGAGAAGCAGACTGTATCTTGTTGGGCAATATCTTTCCTGATCACCCGTCCTTCCTCTTGGTTACTTGAAGACAGGTTGTGACCGTGCTTGCTTATTGTCTTTTCTCCTTGAATCCCTCTCTAGCTAAGCCTATTTGTTTGCATCATGCCTCCTGTCTAAGGGCTGTTGATTTAAAGAACTTGTTTACCTGATGCTGGGGGATGTATATTAAGAAGACCTCCCCAAGGCTAATGACTAGAAACAAGGCTGAAGTCTCTAAACTCGCATCATTCCCTGCCTTGCAAATTTTCAGTTATGGGATGTCTGCCAAGGATACATAATAAAACAGAACTCATGAATAAATAACATGTGTTCCACTAACCTGTGGATATTTTCTTCTTATCTTGTCTTTGCCCCATCTCTTTGTTCTTGCTTTTGATGCATTTTTTTCTATTTAACCTCTTTCTCCTTTTTAATATATGGGATCATCTTATTTTCTTTCTCTGTTGTCTCTTTAATTTCTGAGGGGGGAAAACACCCCCAGAAAGCCGGGCACGTTGCCCTTGTATGGTTCTGTGTAGAGGGCCAAATCCTCAGCTCACAAAAACTGTCCTTGACCTGTTCCAGTCAATGGTTCTACACGAGTTACTGTCAGATGATCAGCCCCTCCAAGATGTAACACCAGTATCCTTCTCCATTCTTTACCATTTGTTCTTTTTTTATACCCCATTTCCTTCTGACCCTTTTTATTTTTCCATATTTTACTGATGCTTCTTCCCTTTATACTCTACTTTCCATTTTATTTGAATATGTTCTATGCTGTCTGGTCTTACCATCGGTCATAACATTATCTAAAGTCCTAACAGTAGTGTGTTAAAATGCTGTCATTTGTGGATAATGTGCTCATTTTTTCTTAGAAGGGAGTTCTATATGTGACAGTTGCTTGTAATTTTTTTTTTTTTTTCATTTTGTTTTTCATTCTGCTCTAGAAGAGATGACTTCTAAAATACTTGTCTTGCTTGGAGATGAAGGTGGTATTGACCATGTTGGTCCTTAGTTTCTGAGGGGTCTCATTCCACAGTCATGACCTTATTTTCAAGAGAGATAGGTCTTCTGGAAAGATGAGCTTTATCACTTATGTTAGAATGTCCTGTTGTGGTTACTGTTCTTGTTCTGGAGCATAGTTTACTCTGGATTCAGGCCATTTGCTGTGTTACAAGTAAAGCCTGAATGTCACGCGCTATTCTGCAAAGAGCTAGGGTAAGTCTGGAGTAAGCATGGTGGTCTCTTTGGTTCAGGTGTTGGTAATGTTGATATAAAGATTAGTGGAAGGCTTCACTCATTTTGGCCTCTCTAAATTGTTTCCCTCGCTGATACCTGTCTGGTAGGTACTCCCGATGTCCTTGGTCTTAACATGATTTTCTATGCTTGATCACTTTATCTGCAAGCTCTCCACCTCTTCTTCTTGCCCTTCACACCAAAGCGCCTTAACTATTTTGCCTTCCTATCCCTGGGAGGTGAGTGTGGACTGAAGTGAGAGATCTTGATTTACTGGCTCTCGTAACTGGTGAGGAAATGCTGGGAAGTGGCACAAGGGGAAGCTGTTACATGGCTCAGCCCTTTGGCCTCCTCTCTGTTCAGCACGGCCACGTGTCCTGACTGCAGACATCAGCCTGACTTCAGTTTGCTTGGTGTCTGTTGCCATCTCTACCAGGTAGGTTTATGTCTTGAAGGTTGAATTTGGGCAGAGAGAGCTGCCTGATGTTGATCCAGCAGAATCGATCGGTGTGCAGTGGCAGTGAGGCAGCGTCGCACCATCCCTGCCTTGCAGCAGCGGCAAGAAATGCGGTTGTTGCCACTTGCCCCACGAAGGATTGTGCTGGCAAGGTGTGAATGCTCTGGAAATGTACCTATTCTGCTGGAGCTGCCGGTCTTCTGAACAGGATTGTCTTGGGGTAAAGGCTAATAAATGAACTTTTCTCTTTTCCCTGTTTTGGGAATATTTTGATCTCACCAGCCTGCCAGTGAAAACCAGCAAAGGCCATGTGGACAAAGTGGAGTGTGGCTGGTTTAAGGAGGACAGGTTATTTATCATCTGAGACAGAGAGAATTTTGCTTTCCTTTTTTTCCCTCCTCTTTCATACATTTTTGTCCTTTGCTCATCAACTTGGACAAGCAATTTAGATGCCGACTGATATCTTAAAAACTGATTAATTTGTCCCTGTTTTTAATCATTCTAGTCCAGTGCTCTTCTCATGACAGGCTCAGAGCTCAACCTGTGCAGAGTGCTGCTGGCCTCTCTTCTTCGGTTTTCACTAAAATCAAAGCAAAGACAGAGGCTTTATGGACTTGGGAATGTTGAAGTAGAACATGTTGACAAGTCTCAGGTTTGGCTTCCAAAGCATGGAGCTCAAGGCATCTGCCTTACAGCAGTTTTAAGTTAATAAAGTACTGTGAGGTTTATGAACAAAAACTGTCCTGTATGTAATAGCCTTGTAAAACTTAATATTAACAATTTGCTGCCCTGTATAGGGGGCATTTTAAGTTTCTCTGCTTTTTTGTTCCTTTTCTCTGAGCCTAACAAATTGATTGCTGCTCTTGATGTAACTACAGGCAGGTTACCTGTGGGAGGCAGATAACTAACTCAAGAAATTCTGTGAACAGCTTTGATTTGCATGGAGGAGTTAAGACACAGCCTGGGTAGTTTGATAAAAATTGGAAGCATTTCTGATAGCTCTGCACTGCTCCTTGCTTATCTTCTACATCCTCTTCTTGAACTGACAAGAACTAATGCTCTTCCAGTGGTGTTAACGGCTATAAAGGCTTCAGCTCAGAAACCTCCTTGATACCAGGAGAGAGTGTATTGCAGATGGCAAGGGGATTCTCACTCTTTAATTTGGTGAGAGAAGTATCGACCTCATAGTTTGTGACAGGCAATGATAAATCTACAGTGTTACTTTAGTGTACAATTATTGTCAATCAGTATGTTTAAAAGGGGGGCGGTGGAGGATCGGCTGTGTCCGAAACAAGATTCCTTTTTATTGAAGGTTTTATTGTATCTTTTATCTTCTTTTTTTTTTTTTTTTAATTAAAATTCTTCAGTTATCTGAATCATTGTAACTGCTGATTTAACTGGATTATGATTCCAAAGCTGCTTTACAATTTTATGAACTCTATTTATTGCCAGTTGAGAGAAGAACAAATAGAGCCATAAGTTAGGCTTTGATTTTGAAAATAATCAACTCATTACTGCAGCACAAATTTAAATCAGTCCTCCATGTTTTAGCCCTAGCTAGTGACAAGCATTGAATGATGGTTTCAGTATGATATTTTAGTGGCAGACACCCTTTCCCTGAATAAGTAGCTGAATAGGATGCTGCCTTGTATATTCTTCTTAAGCTAAGAAGATCCGTGTGCCTCCCTGTCCAGTGCAATGTTTGCACTGGAAAGGACAGCGAGTATGGATAAATAGCACACTTTAAATTCACCCATGAAATTGGTAAAAAGCTTGAGCTGAACAAGTGGGATAGCATGGGTTCTCGCTGATATTTTAGCTCAATACCATTAGTCTGGAAACAGTAATGGTGTTTATGGTCTCATTTTTGTCAGCTGTTCTTTTCAGGGAGTTGTGTTTTTATTGTACTGTGTGTTAGGCCAGGCAAAGAGCAGTTTTTCCCACTGATTTTTATTAATTTGTTAGGATGACGGAAAAGTGCAAAGCTAAGGACAAGCTAGCTCTTCAGGTCTCGTATATTTGACACTCAAATAAGAGTTGTTGTGGGACATGTTTAAACCTGTGAATCTTAAGAATAAGAAAAGCCTAATCTGCAAGTGCTTGCTTCTGGCCAAAGTGCTTATTCCTGGCTCTCTGGGATGTTCCATCCATCTCATGGCCATGAAGCCAGCCTTTTCTGAAGCCTTCTGTAAGTGCTAGGGGCAGAGGATGTGTTTCAGCCTTCTTAAGCTATCAGATGTCCTTGGAACTGAGCAAAAGCTCCAGTTGAAGGAAATATGTAAGAACAAGTTTATTCATTAGCTTGTAAGGAGTCCAGTGTGACTTGAAAGAGACTTTTTGCTTGTGTATATCCACCTCTATCTGAAAACTTTGGACCAAGTCTCAGCTGGCATCTCTGACAGCTGCTGGCCCTAGACCTGAGTCTTGGATCTTAGGGAGTCGGACACTTCTATCTTAGTGATAAATCTTACTGATTTCAGCTGGTATCAAGTGTTTATGTATCCAGATACAAGGTCTGATTTTTAAAGATCTTCAGGGCCCCTGGGGCCTGTGGGAAACTGCTGCACAAATGAAGCAAGAGGTGGAAGACATCCTTTTTCTCTCCAAGGTTTTACAGAGCACATACTGAAGTACTTCTTTCAAACGTAGACCAAAAGAAAGAAATGTCATTTCAGGCATCTTCTTCCTGCCAGTGAGTTGTAGATTAACACTGCTACTAAAGCCAAACAGTTTTTTGCTTGAAGTGGTGTTTAGTGATACTTTGCTTTAAGAAACAGCTTATATAGTGAAACTGCCAACTGAAAACAAATATGTATTGCTCTTAAATTAGTTCCTTCCAGTGCACTGAATATGCTTAATTAAATCTAATTCTCAGTCTGAAGTTATTCCCTACTTCAAGGCCAAGGAAAGTCTCTGAAACATAAGCTCTCTGAGCTCAGACAGTCTTGGAAAGCACTGATCCAATGAAGGCTTTTGTGCTCTGGTCCCCATGGATGTGGGTGGTGAAATAGGAGCAAAACAGTGTTCAATTTAACACCAAAAATAGCAGTAAGGAAAACTGATGGAAGATTTATCTTCTTTTGGTGGATATGTAGTCAGTTTCTCAGACCTCCCTCTAGACCTGTTGATATGAACTGCCTCCATACCGTGGTGTCTTTGAAATCCTCGGGGCTCATTGTGGGAGTTTGTGAACCTGTCTAGCTGAAGTTCGGTCCAGGCAAAAACCTAAGAAATCCCTCACCCTGTTAAAGTCTTCAGCAAAACCTGTGCTGATTTTGTGGGATTAGGATTTACCCAGCCACCTGTCTTCATTATTATTCTCTGGACATTTGTGTGGGTCATCTTAGACATTAGAAAAATATGTTTGTAAAAATAAGGTGGGAGAAGGAAGGAGAGGAAGGACTGTTTCTGGCTTCTATTTTGGTTTGGCTTTATATTCTGTTCCAAACTTTCTGTCATTGGAAGGTAACAGTAAAAATTACACCCGAGTAACTTTATAGGGCCTGACATTGGATTGAGTAAATGGCTATATTGTTATGGGCTGTGCAAACACATGTATTAATATTGCCAGAATCCAGCCCACTCATGTAACACCTATAGTACCTTACAAGTGTGTGCTGGTGTGCAGTATTATTTTGCGTATGTAAATTGATGTGTTAGTAGCTACTCAACACTTCCTCAAAAAACAATGGGTAATAATACTGACCGATGCTGAGATGAATTGCATTGGTAGGACTAATGCTTATTTGGTGAAAAACTTATTTGGTGGCTGTTTCTTTTTGCATATAATGACAATGCCTCAACTACTTCTATGAATATTCAGTTGAACACTGGTAAAGTGATACAATTTTATATCTTAGCCTGTCATGTATTTGCTTCACACATTTGCTGGCAAATGTCCTTTCTTACTGAATGCTTTGTGGGGAACACCAAGTTGAAGTAAGCAGAGAAAATATCTTTGGTTTTTGAGGACTGAGATGGCAAATGCTACACTATTACACTAACAGAATGCTGTTAAAAGGGTTTCCAACATCCTGGAGAAACTCCATCTGGACTGCAGTAGCCTCGTGCAACAGTACAGTTTTGGGGGCTGAGTGAATGGAAAGCAGCTCTGTAGAGAAGGACATGGGCATCCTTGTAAGCAACATGTTGAACACAAGCTAGCCATGTGCCCTCACAGTGAAGGCAAACTGTGTCCTGGGCTTTATTAGCAAGGCTGTAGCCAGGAGGTCCACAGAAGCAGTTATTCCTCCCTGCTTGGTGCTGTGAGACTGCATCTGAAGGACTGTGTCCAGATTTGAGCTATTAGCTGCAGATGTTTACATACTGGAATGAGTCCCGCCGAAGGCCATCAAGGTGGTTGGGAGTTGGAGCACACAGCATACAAGGAGAGGCTAACAAAGATGGATTTGTTCAATTCTAGAGGAGAGAAGGTGCAGGGGAAACTTTACTGCGGTCTACAGTTACCTGGTGGGTAACTTTTCTCAGAGATGCACAGCAATGGGATGCAAGCCAGTGAACCCAAGAGCATCTGATTAGATTTTAGGAAAAATATTTTCACCATAAGAGGAGTCCAACACTGGCCCAGGTTGCCCAGAGAGTTTGGGAAATCCTGGAAATATTCAAAACTCAATTGGCCCTGAACGGCCTGCTCTAACTGGACAAGCGTTGAACATGGAGTTGGACAAGATGACCTCCAAAGGACCTTTTCAACACAAATTAGTTTGTGATATTACCTGGAAAGTCAAGGAGAAGGTAGAACAAAGCGATGTCCAGTATAGGAATAGTGACCATGTGTCCCAAAATCTGAGTGTTCCAAGGAATTGAGGCTTCTAGAGACCTAAATATGGGTAAGACTTACACAGTGGCTCTGAACAGTATGTCCCCAGAGCTTGGTCTGCGTCTAACATTTCTGTAGCACCATGCCACAGTCTGTCTCCCACTATGAGATGGCACCTGCTGGACACAGTTGGCTGGTTTGACCTGTAGCATGCTGGACCAGCTGCTCCCAGTGTTGGCTGGAAGGCTGCGTCCAACTCCTTTTTTGCATCCAGAGGTTTCTATGCTCAAGAAAGTCTCTCTTGCAGATATTGTCTCCAGCTGCCTCCACATATCCTCCTTAGCATGTGGCCTCATGTCGTTCATACTCACACATTGTAAAAGTTACTTGGATACTTTGAAAGAGATTGTTGGATCAAAGCAGATTGCAGGACTTATATAAGTGAGATCTGGAGCTCTGCTTCAGAGTTGTCTTGGGTCAAGAGAATTGTTTTTTGAACAACACAGACTCCTTTAGTGACATTAACGTGCTTCAAACACAAATGTTTTTAGAGTTTTTGAGTTGAAGGTTTCACCCAAAATATCCATAATAGCAATTGCTTGCGTTCTTGTTGCCTAAGAGACTCTGCAAGTATCTTGGAGAATTTCACCGTGGTAAAGAAAACCTTTGTTTATCTCTGAGATTAATAGACTTTTTTCAAAACATAAAAAAAATAAATACTGTGTAAGTTTAGCTACTCAGACTGCCACGTAAAATTAGATATATAGCAAAGGAAGAAACTGAACTGTTATGGAGAATTTGTAGATAGCCTATTTCCACTGTACATCCTTAGTGACTCTGTCCTATTCCAAATCCATTCTAGGCCTGAACTGCAGCTGAGTATGCTTAGGTAGATGTTAAGAAAATTTTGAGAGAACAAGGGTATTCAAGCACTGGACCAGATTCCACAACCTCTCTGGGCAGGCTTTAACATGGGAGATTAAATAAACATCTGTCAAAAAATATTTAGGAATAACTGATCTTACTTCCAAAAAGAAAGAAAAAAAAGAGAAAGATTAGGAGGGACAAGAGATAATCTAGGAGCAGAAATGATCAACAGTCCTGCAGCATCAGGAGTCATCTGTGCTAGGAATTAGAGGACAACTCCTCAGACTCCAAAGTGAGAAATAAGAATAACTAGTTTTCCTTTACAATCAGGATGGACTAATGAATGGAAAATTTTCAATAACAGGTCACTCTTCCTGCTGGTGAGTTAAATCTTAATTTTAACTCTCTGTTCGCCTGTCACAAGAGATATTCTGAATTTCACCAACCTCTGTATTCCTTTCCTTAACAGGAAGAGTTATGGTGCACTGTGGGTATAATTCGCCTCTATGCAGAGGCTTCTGAACCATTAACACTCTTCTTGAAAACTCAGGAGGGTCTTAAATGGTTCATAGAGCTGTGTATTAGATAAAAAAGTATCATGTCTAATGGTTTATCTCTTTATGTTAGGCCTGGAGGGATTGTAGTGGTGGGATAGATTGTGCAGTTTCTCACCTCTGCCATCATAGCCTCTCAGTGCAATCACTGACTCTTGAAACTGCACAATAAATGCAGGAATAATATTTAGATTTTCTGCTCTAGCTAAATGTGCTTTTTTTAAAATGAAGAAATATTTGAAGATGTCATATTTCAGGAAAAATGAGCTTGTGTAGGATCATTAACAGGTCAGTTGAGTAGTTTTGCTGGATAACAGCAGCATCATGCACGTTAAACAGAGGCTACTGAACCCACCACTGAGTCCAGTTAGAGACTGTCCTTTCTGTTTGTGAGGGGACTCCTATAAATCACTTTTTTTAAAATTACTTGCTGTAGGGCTAGTCTATCAGAATGCATTTGACTGCGGCCTATGGGCCCAAGTACCCAATCCTGTGTCTCAGGGTACCAGTACCTGGTTTGGTATGTGATAGCTATTGAGGAGACTGGGAAGAAGGTAATGGTCTGAGGGGATGTGGGCTGCCCTTGTTTGTGGACAGCTGATCTGCTGTGTGACCTCAGGCACACTGCTTTCCTTGTCTGGGTGTCTGCACCATCTTATTTTCTTAGGTAATTGACCTTTCAAAGCCAAACTACCTCTATGGGTGAAACAGAGTTTCACTGAGGACCTCCTTAGACTCTAGACTAATCAATGATGAAAGGAGAATGTAGAATTATTTTTAAGAAATACGTTGTATCTCTCTTCCATGTCCTTTTTTCCTATATGGAAAAGTGTCTGGTGCTGGGATCATGTATCAGATGTTTTTGACCACTAGTGGTACTGCAGATTACGACAGTAGGTGTAACAATAGGATTTTATGTTCATCATGCTTTTTGGAGAAGTACTTGAATGGAAACAACAGAGGACTCAGTGGAAAAGCTGGAGAGGGACTTTTTTAAAGGGCATGTAGTGATAGGACAAGGGGCAATGGCTTTAAACTGAAAGGGGGAAGATTTAGACTAGATATAAGGAAGAAATTCTTCACCATGAGGGTGACGAGGTGCTGGAACAGGTTGCCCAGAGAAGTTGTGGATGCCCCATCCCTGGAAGTGTCAAGGCCAGGTTGGATGGGGCTTTGAGCAACCTGGTCTGGTGGAAAGTGTCCCTGCCCATGGCAGGGGGGTTGGAACTGGATGGGCTTTAAGGTCCCTTCCAACCAAACCATTCTATGATATGTTTCTATGATATAATATGAAAATGGAGTACAGAATATTAATGTGAGGAAGGGATCCATAGAAACTGTCCTCATTGCAGAGATCCTTTGACCTACAAGTTACAGTGTTCACTTCAAACTGTACTTCTTGTTTTGAAACTGTGCTCTTGATAAGTGTCATTAAGATGACCTGTCAAACAAAATTAATGCAAAAAAATTAACCTGGAGAGAGACAATTTCTTTTACCACCAAACCACAGCAATGCTGACCTGGTTGTAATTGTGCCTTTGAGATCTTCTCATCTGCTCAAATATTTCTGTGAATTTCAGCAATTGGGACAATATAACTCAAGGAAATGTTTAATGTGGTCAGCTGTATGTGGAAGCCAACAGGTGTCATAACTGCAGCATTATAATAATGCTTAATTGGTGGGCATTTATGGGTAGATTTTCAAGCAAACACATTTTAATCTGTCATTTCCACTTAGTTAAAATGAATAATGATCTTTTAATTTGTGTGAACAGAATATAAATTGCAGAGCCTTTGGGAGTGTTGCAAGGTGCAAGCCTTGTTAAATGTCATAATGTGTGTTATCTCCAGGAGTTTTCAAGTTAGGGAGAGGGTATTTTTTTCTTTTAATCATTTTACAAGATGACATTGTGATAGCTGGGTGGTATTAGATCTCACTCCCTGCTCTTTATGTGTATGAGAAAGCAATTCAGATCACAGACTGCATTCCCAAAGAAGCTTCTGTCATGTTGATCCTATAGCTGGCACTTTTTCCCTTGCCCCTTTCTCATACCCACCCCTTGGCATATACTCTGTCCTTGCCAGCATCCTCATAGTGAAAATCAGCAGAATTTCACTTTGGGAGGATTCATTTTACCTAGTATTAGCCAAATGCAAGTTAAACGCCTTATGACACTGCTCATATAGGCTGCTTATCTGCTCAATTCAGAGATGGACACTGCCTCTGGTGATTCACCCCACTTGAAAACAGGTGCCTAAGCTAAGTGGTATGACCCACAGCTGGAGGTGATTATTCTTCTGTTCTTGCTTGTGTTCTTTTACTCTGAGTTTTAATAGCTCCATTTGTTCCTTATGCAGTATTTTGGAGAAGGTGATTCTTAAAAAAACTATTTTTTGCCTTGAAGACTATTATTCCACAGATACACATATTTAAATAATTTTACATTTTATTGTCAGCACTGCACCTAGCAGCTACTGTTGTTTCCAAAATGATGATAATTTCTTTCTGATCTCCATTTTATTGCAAAGATGCATGAACATTTGGCACAAGTTCAATTTCTAAAACAGTCCAGTGACATCGGTAGAATTGTACCAGGGGTGAATTTAGCCAAGTAGGCTTATGTGAAAGTAACATCAGAACAAAATTTGGCCCTGGATATTTCAACTCAAACTTTATTTACCTAAGGTCTTCTGGGAGGCTGTACTGAGTCCATTTTAAGAGAAATATAGTTGCATAATTCTATTATTTTCACTGCATTTTAATGCAATATTCTGGATAAAGGATGTCATTGCCAATGGATTATAAAAAACAAATTACAACTGAGTAAATAATTTAGTTGATGAATTTATTCTCTTTGCCTCACAGAATGTCCGTAACCACAGAGCAGTTTCTTCACATGGTCTTGCTATTTGTGCTAGATGACTTTTTAAAGTTAACCTCTGCCCCTACAGACTGTGAATGATTTTACAGTTAACTTAACTGTGTCAAATATTACAAAGTAGAGTTGATGGCTACAGCTTATATCACAATGAAAGAGGCCATGCCAAATAATATTGCTTCACATTTTTTCAGGCTTAATTGTGTGTGCTAAAGCAGTTACTATTGCCTAGCTTAGGTCATTCATACTAACTGGATTTCAGTCCAAATCCTTAATTGTGATTGATCAAGTAAATTATACATGCATTTAGATGTTTTACTATGCTTAGTGAGTCAGAAAGCATAGATAATACTTTTAGGTGGTGCATTACGCAAGTATTTGCCCTATGATGAGTGGACAAATTCAAACACTTAAAAAATCAGTGAAAATGTTGATCCTGAGATGAAGTTTGTTAAGGTCATACCCACAGCTTTTTAAAAGTACTTAGGTGTCTAACACTGCACATGTGTAGCTGGGATGGTTTGTAGAAGCTCTTAACTGCCAGGAATTAGCAGAAGTTAGAGCCCAGGTGGTTGTCTGCATTGTTAGGAGGGAAGATCTGGTGCTTGGGGATGGTTGGGTGCTCAAATAAGACTCTTCAGAGTGAATTTGCTCAAAACTCAGTTTTCTGAATTGGGAACCCTAAAGTGGGAATCTAACAAGATCATCTGATTCTTTGGGGAAAACATCCTTGAGTTCTGGAAATAGTTTGTAGAGTTCCAGAGGTTTGCATGCCCTTTCAAATTCACATCAGTTTTATATCCCTCGTGACTTCAGTGTGAGCAGGACTAGGCCCTTTTTATTCAAATTCTTTCAGCTTAGAGGAAACTATCCTAAAATGTGAGCTTTCTTAGTCTTGAGAGGTTTATGAAGTGCTACCGTGTAGCAAGCAGGAGGTAAGGCTATAGACAGCATAGCCATGGAGCAAATGTATAAAATATGTAGGCACGTGCTGTCTTTGACTATTTTAAGTAGCAAAGCACGATGTAGTCTATCCAATTGTAAATCAGTTCAACTTTCTTTCCATTGTACCTGGATAATCACAGACTAACAAAAGCTGAAACTGTCCCAATTCGGAATTACCGGTAGCTGAGGTACTACAATGCTTAAAAGTGCAACATATCAAAAAAGATGTGCTGAAGCTTGTGATGTAGGACCTCACAGAGTATGGGGACTTTTTGTAAAGAATATGTGAAAGACAACTGAGAAAGAGAAACTTTGCTGACAACTAAATTTGTGGTATGGGACTTCACATTGCCACTAATAATCTTCTAGGAGTTTGTTCCAGAACAGGTTGGGAACCACAGCACTTTGGGATATGTTATACATCTGTGGCATAGCTCTCTCAAAGGGGCCGTATATACAAACTCTGCCTCTATGACTCTTCTTTTGTGAACTTTAGGGATTTCACAGCGTGCTCAAAGCCCGGAACTTTGCAATCCGCTATCCAAGCCAGACAATAGGCCTGTGGCCTCACCAATGTATGAATGCAGAAACGCTGGCTAGAGCCCATCTCCAGATTGGGCTGGGAAGAGTTGGATCCTGTCATTTTGTTTTTTATTCTAATGTTTGTATCCTTTTCACACAGCTTTACTTATGACTGGCTTTTATTTAGCCCTCAAGCTTAACATTTGGAACTTCTATTTGTTGAGTTTTTTTCATCATCTTGGAAAATAATGTTGATTCTTCCAGTAAGCATCTTTCTTTTGTGTTTTGTTTCATTTTCTATTCTATATGAGTTCTTATCCAGTAGCTCGTTGAAACAACTGAAGCAATTAAAGCAACCAAGTCACTAACATCTGGTATGTGTTTGCTTACTCTCTTATGCTCTCTCTAGGGCAAGAAGTGTGTGCTTTGGAATGGTTAGCAGTTTATTATGTTATGTATGAATACTTGTTGTTTACAGAAGATCAAAGAGGTTAATGTTACACTTCAAGTTGAGAGTTGCAAAGTTTTTGGTAGCTCTGTGTTCTCAGGATGTTCACGACACAAGCTTTGGCACTCCAGGAAAACATCGTTTCCAGCTAAGCACAGTTTTGAGTAAAAAAGTTGGTTGAGTGAGTAATGGGTTCCCTTGAGTAGAGAGCATGTTGTGCTGAGACAGAAGTTGTCATTTGTGGTCTGTGCCCTGTAGCTGGAGTCACTTGTTTAAATGCCACAAATTGTTCTGAGGGTGCCTGGCACAGCAATGTCCTGGTCCGTGGCTCAGGGATCAAGGTCCCTGCAAGTCAAACAAGACATCCTTCAGATCATGAAGCTCCTCTTGACATAGTTATCATGAAACTTTCCTGTACATTCTTGCCTTAATCTAGAAATCACTTAATAGTAGTATTATAGCAGGTTCCAGATCATGGCCTTCATAAGCAAGATCCATTTTCTCTCTGTATCTTGCACAAATTATGACTACAGTGCCCTCAAAACAAAGCAATAAATTGTTGCTCACTGAATTTATTATACAGAGCAATTACATGGAGGCACCATTATGAATATAATCTGCATAATCAATATGGTTTTATATTGCTGTCTCAACAGTAAGTTGGAGTTTAGTGTACTAAGGATTTGCTGAGCACTAAGTTCTTGCTTTAGTTATGTCTGGTAAAACTTACTTTGTGTTTTTTATGGTCAGAAGTGCCCCCAGATAATCTGAGATCTTGCCTGTTTTTTATATACTAGCTTGCATTGCTAGTGCTCTTATCTTAATGGATTGATGAAAGTGAGGTAGAGTTTTTACTCACTGAAATTAATCAATAAGTAGAGTCTTTTTTGTTTTGAAGAGACTTTGACCTCCAGTCACCCCAGTCTATGAGATTTATTATTTTTTTTTTAATTTATAGTGTTGTAAAACACAACTTGGCTCTAGATCATGAGAGGAGTGTGGTACTGTTTATCATCTGAGTCCTGCTGCCCTTCATCTGTGAGCAGAGATCAGTGTTTTTATTTTATGTCTTAATCATTCCTAAAAACTGAGCCTTGGGAAATTCCTGGAGCAACCATGTGTTACAGTCATTCTGTTAGCTAGTAAATACCTGTCTTCAAACTACGTCTTAAGGTGTAAAATCACTTCTATGTACACAGTTTATCATGCCATAAAAACTGACTATTCTCTGTCTTGCTTAGTTAGAAAGCAATATGTCTCATATAGTGCTTTCACCACCCCCCTAAGTCTTAGCAGAACAAGAACTTTATCTTGATTGTATGGTGGGCTATGCACACAATAAAATTAATGTTTCAAAGTAATTTGGATTTAAAATAAGTTGTTTAAAGGGGGTTGTAGTGTGACCAGAAAAAGAAATGCCTTTTCTTGTTTTTCAAAATAATATTTTTCTTTCACTGTATAAATAAAGCTCACTCTGGATAGAGATCTTTTTTTGCAGAATTAATTACCAGAGCAAATATGTAGTTTCAGAATCTTCTGGGCCTGGTTGTTCATGTGTTATACGCACCAGTAGTTGTTATACACAGGGAGATATTTATAAGATTTTCGGTAGCTTTGGTTGGAATGGGTCCCATGAAGAAGCAGAAATAGAATACGTGAGGTTTATAGCATCAGACCCTGTGTTCCTACTTGTATGAAGGACTATCAGAAAATAATGCAAGGGAAACAGTAAGAGAAGACAGCACTGAGTAGATCTCTAGTGAAGTTTGTGACAAACCTAAAGAAACCCTTGCATGTGGGGAAGTTAAAGGTGAGGGGAGTGAGAAGATCATGGCTCAGAAAGTCCTTTCTAACCTCCCCCTAAACAGAAAAAATGAATCTGTATTAAAACCTGATATGCCTTAACTTGTGCCCTGAAACCCTGCCACCATAAGCTCCCAGTGATCTATTTCTCTGTTCACACCCTGTCTGGAACGCACTGGAGTGGCAAGAAGGCAACAGAAGCCCTTTCCTTCATGGCTGTTGCAGGGAGTTTCTGCTCCTCAAAACAGTAGGTGTTCTCCATCACAGAGAAAAAAAATCATTGCATTTTACAGATACTATGGAACAGTCTCAGCTGGAGAGATTCAACTTCTGGTTGATAAACTCTTCAGCCCTCTGGGCAGTTTGGCGCTTTCTCTCTCAGCATGGATCTGTATCTCCATTTCCTTCTCCTCTCCTTGGCTTTTAATCAGAAGTTTGAACCAAATTCTTAAGGCTTTTCCCATTTCCACCTTTTGCTATAATCAACAAGTGACAAGGACAACACTGTGCATGAGGGTTCACCCTACTGTGAAGCGGGATGAGGTTGTCTCCCTTCAGGTCTTGCTGCAGTAAAAGGAGGTTGGGAGCTCTGCAGCAGAGTGGGTCCCTCCAAGGCAAGCAGCCTTGCTGGATCCTCCTGTTTGGGACGATAGACTTGGGATCAGTAGCTGGAAAATGGCTCCACCTCCGTGATGCAACCAGTTCAGTCAGTTTGTTTAAAAAATTAGGAGGAAGTCAGTTCTGGATTAGATAGAGATGCGTAAGAAGTTGCATAGTGAGTTACTCTGGGTGACTGATGGAGCTGTAGCTGGCAGAGGTGGAGATGCAGACTTATCTCTGTTCAGGGTATTCGCGGTTGATTCACATCAAGAGATCAGTTCAGTTCAGTTGAGTCTTCCCTTCTCCACAAGACCCCGTGGCTCTAGTCTTTTATTTGAAGCTACGGAAAGAAAATAATTGCTATCTTTACAAATTCAGGGTGTGGGGCTATACAAGTCAAAAAAACTAGTCCATTAATACAAGTACCTGAGGCTGAGTGAAAGCTGAATTGTTCTAGCTGACAGTGAATAAAGATTGTGGGGAGGGGTTATTTTTTTCTTTTGCCTCCTGCTTGTTCTGGTGGTGTAAAGTGGGGCTCACCCTTGAGGCCCAGTATTCCAAGCATCCACTCTGGCACTTCTTAAAGTCTACAGTGACTCCTGTTTGAGGAAAATGCCCAGGTTTCTTTTATGTAAAGCAGTGCTAGTGCTCCTTTCTCATGCTGACATACAGCAGGGATACAACCATGGTGCACACATTACGAACAGAGAAATAGGTATAACCTTAATGACCTTCATTAACTGAGTCAGGAGATCTTGAGAAGCAGCAAAAAATCTTCAAACTCTAACGTGTCCTAACTTTGAATCATAATTGGTGCTATTGTGGGAGGCACTGAAAGATGGACAGGTATAGAAATTACTGTCTGTTCCTTGAGTAGCTTCCCCAAGTCATTAAAGAGCACCAAAGCAATTTCTTTGCATTATATGAGTCCATCTGTTAGGACTGGAGAATTACAATACTCTCTTGTCACATTTAAAATTCATTGACTTTCATATTAAACTGAAATAAATTAGCTTAGTATACATCAATTAATGTTTAAGTGTCAGAGATCAAAAAAAATTGTTCTCCTCATGATCAGAAGTTATAAATAATCTCATGACAAGTGTAGAAACTGCCAATTTTGGCTTGAAGACAGCTGTTCCTTAGAAGGAAAGCAAGAGCTAAGTTCTGAAAAAGTTAACTTATTTGCTAGTAACTGTATCTACCTTTTTGAACTCAGTTTCGGCTGAATGGTTTAACTTACAGTAAAATTTGGAAACACTGAAATGTCTTCTGTCTGTCTGCAGGTATCCACAGTTACTTACTGAGGCAAAATTTCTGTGGAAGTTCCATCTCTGGAAGCTCCTGTTTCCAGAAATGACCTTTCAACACCAACTTCTCAGCGTTACCATAGTGGTTGTGGCTATGCTGTGGCAGAATAGGAATTGCTTCTGGAACTGACCAAGGGTTGTGACACTCCAGGTGAGTAGGAAGGCATGTAGAAAGATACCTTGAGGGAGTGCAGATACCCAAATATGTACTAAACAAAACTCTGAAGTCAGGAACTAGAAAGCTTCAGATACACATTTGATATGTTTTCAAGAATACAGAATGCTTTTCTGTGGATGACTCTAGAAAGAAATTAGTTGATATGACAACAGAAGTAATTGTAGTCCACGTTTAAGCAGATAACGTTGAAAGCAGTGGGTTATAAATTGCAAAATTAGATAAATCAATACAACTCTACTGAAACCATAATTGAAAGACACCTGCTCTTAAATTTGTCCTAAATGTTTTGATGGATTAACAAGTTTTCTATCTTTAAACTAAAGATTTTTACGTCATTAAAATTAACTTATTTCATGATTTAATTTCAATGTGATAGTAGAACAGAGACTGATTTACTGATGAATTAGGCATTCTTCCTACATACTAGAAAAAAAGAAGGAGAGCTAAACCAGAACCTATTGCTTTCAAATTTACTAAAGCTGTGTTAAACCACCAAACTGATTTAAACCTACTTCTGTGAAATGCTGAATAATGGTATTTGTAACTTCTTTTCTTTTTTTTTTTGTTATAGCATTTCCCAGTAACCGGAGAGGGAAAAAAGAATGTGTCACAAGAGCAAAACTGAATTAAATTCTCTAACAACATCTTATGTTCTTTTCAGGTTCAATGTAATCTCATTGGGCACCAGTAGTGGAACTCGTCTGTTCAAAATGGTCTATGGTGAATTTTTCCGCAGACCTGGCAAAGATGCAGAACTTATCAATTTGAATGTGGGTGGCTTTAAGCAATCAGTGGATCAAAGCACCTTGCTCCGATTTCCCCATACCAGGCTTGGGAAACTTCTCAAATGCCATTCAGAAGAGGCTATTCTAGAGCTGTGTGATGATTATAGTGTTGCAGACAAGGAATATTACTTTGACAGGAATCCTTCCTTGTTCCGATATGTTCTGAATTTTTACTATACGGGCAAACTTCACGTCATGGAAGAACTTTGTGTCTTTTCCTTCTGTCAGGAAATAGAGTACTGGGGGATAAATGAGCTGTTTATTGATTCATGCTGCAGCAATCGGTACCAAGAAAGGAAAGAAGAAGGTCCTGAGAAAGACTGGGATCAGAAGAGCAATGACAGAAGTATAGACTCCTCTAACGAAGAGTCATCCATATTTGATAAAGAGCTGGAGAAGTTTGACAATCTGTGTTTTGGTGAAATAAGAAAGAAGATCTGGGTCAGAATGGAAAATCCTGCATACTGCTTGTCTGCCAAGTTAATTGCCGTGTCATCCCTGAGTGTTGTCCTGGCGTCAATTGTGGCCATGTGCATTCACAGCATGCCAGAGTTTCAAAGGCTGGACGCCAATGACAGGGAGATTGAAGACCCTGTGCTGGAAGCTGTGGAGATTACGTGCATCATCTGGTTCACTGCTGAGCTAGTGATCAGGCTCATCACGGCTCCAAGTCAAAAGAAGTTCTGGAAGAAACCGCTGAATATCATTGATTTTGTCTCTATTATCCCATTTTATGCCACATTGGCTGTGGACACGAAGGAAGAAGAAAGTGAAGATATTGAAAACATGGGGAAAGTGGTTCAGATCCTGCGGTTAATGAGGATATTTCGCATCCTGAAACTGGCCAGGCACTCCGTAGGACTGCGGTCTTTGGGTGCCACTTTGAGACATAGCTATCAGGAAGTTGGACTTCTGCTTTTGTTTTTGTCTGTTGGGATTTCTATTTTTTCAGTGCTTGTCTACTCAGTGGAGAAAGATGATGACTCATCAGAACTGCACAGCATCCCTGTTTGCTGGTGGTGGGCAACCATCAGCATGACCACTGTTGGTTATGGGGACACTTACCCGGTCACACTTGCTGGAAAGCTGCTCGGCACCCTATGCATTATCTGTGGGATACTAGTGGTAGCACTTCCAATCACCATTATTTTCAATAAGTTTTCTAAGTACTATCAAAAACAAAAAGATATTGATCCAGACCAATGCACCAATGATCGCAAAGAGAAATGTAATGACCTACCTTATTTTAACATTAGGGATATTTATGCAAAAAAGATGCACTCCTTCATTTCTAGCCTTTCTTCAGTAGGAATTGTAGTCAGTGACCAAGATTCAACAGATGCCTCCAGCATCCAAGATATGGAGGATGTTTATAACACAACATCTTTAGAGAATGGTACAGGAAAATGAGTTGAATCACATTCTCTTCCCTTTATTTCTCTTCTGATTCTTGGTAAATGTGGACTTACAAACTTCAGTGAATTTATTAAGAGCAGTTAATTCTCAGGGTACTTAACTCTCAGCCATATTTGGACATTCTTTGCTCTGAGGATGCCATAAAAGCTTCATTGTTTATATGAGGCTTCAAAATATGCCTCATATGGTGGTTTAGTTTTTACACAACAAATATTATGCATTTTTGGGGAGAAAAAGTCAGGAAAAGTTTAAATGTGGGATCAGTGTTTGTTTGGTTTTGTGGGGGGTTTTTTGGTTTATTGGTTGTTTTTTCCCCTGCAGCAATCTGATAGCTTATACAGACTCTGCTTTTATAATTTGCTGCTTTTCAGGTAGAGATATATTATAAACATATAAGAACTACCGCACAAGTCAGTGAAGTTTTTACCTGTAAATACATCAGGAAAAAGAAGGAATTATGTACATGTAAAACTGTGCTCACTAGCACATTTATATAATCATGGAGTTGGGAACTCGTTTCCTAAGCTGGAGCAGAAAATATATTGGTACATATTGTTTTTACTCCATGGAAGCATAATATTTGTGAATTTCTTTCCAAAAGCACAATACAGTTTTAGTTTGTTAAAATAAATTAATCCCATTGTGCCTATATTTTTCCCAGTGTCCCACATGGTGAAGGTCTGTCAGGTCCTAAAGGGTCTACATCACGAGTCCCAGGATGAACGGTCTGGTGTAGGCAGGACAGGAGCTTATTGTACCATTTAGCCACCTCTTCTGCCTTTGTGAACCTGAGCAATTCCAGTGTGTGGAGAGGATCCTGCTGTGATTAAGACCACCCCGGTGGCTTCCCCAGGGACTTTGTTTTGTGGGCACTGAAGCAAACATCTGTGGTGGTCTTTAGAAGTTATTGCTCCCTGCTGTCGGCACTATTCCTTTGCTGGAGGTTACTGCATCGGTGGTAGAAGCAAATGTGAGCAGCATCTCGACTGCACTGGTTCTCAGTCCAGGGCTGTAATGCCAAGTAGCAGAGATGTGTGGACATGCTCTCCTCTACCATATATCGCTCATCAGAGTTGCAGGGTGAGCACTGAGTGTAGGCACCCATATATGAAATTATTTCAGCTCCTTTGTCTAGAGCTCATTTGTTGGTGACAGCAGCTTTCCTGGTTTGTACTAAGGGCTGGAGTGATGCTCATTGCCTGGCAGAGTGCTGCAGCTCTGTGCGTTCCTCTCCTCTCCAGGGATTTCTTATGCAGCCAGCTAACTCTGCTCTGGTTCAAACTGGATCTTCTAGGGCTATTTAAAAGGAAAGCCAGCCCTGGAGTTTAGCATAAAGGAGTGCAGGAGAATCTCGAGGACCTTACAGAAGTCCATAGTGTTTCTGAAGACTCATTTTCTTTCATTTGTCTAGTGACTAAATTAGATGCTGGGCAATGGAGAATCAAAGATACTGTGATGTTGGTATTTTCCTTAAAGAGAGGTTTAACTGTTGTTTTGTTTTGTTTTGTTTTTATTATTGGGCCAAATGCTGAAGCCCTTACTGAGTTTCTACTTAGACAGGTCAAACTCAGTAGGAGTTGACTTCAAGACTGAGTAAAACCAGAAGATACCGATTGATTTTAGCCTCTGCAGAGGGTTGATTTTTCAGGTATCTGCCAGGTTTTCTATTGCAAACTACATTGGGTAAGTAGCTGAGGTGCACTTATATTTACTGAGGCACAGAGCTCTAACGTCTTTCTGAGATAGAGAAACAAAAAGGAATGGAATGGGTCAACCTATATCTCAGAAGAAGGTGTCTCAGGACTGTTGTGCACCAATATAGTGATGGGATCTAAAGAGAATATTTTGAGCTTTGGAGAAACTTAAAAATTTGGCTTATTACTTGCTGAGTGTCGTAAGTGTATGTGATGCTTCACAGATAATTAAGGTTAATTATTCCCATAGTTAGTGCAGGAATACCAAAAGGGAAAGTTAGCCTAAACGTGTTTTGTTCTTACTGAACAACCAACATTACAAAAATGCAATGATATATAATATTAAATACGTATGTGCATATGAATCTAATAGGAACCAGCAAAATAAAAGCATAAAAATTACTCTCTATCCTTAAAGAAACCCTCTTAGTAGTCTCCATATAAAGATATATTAAGTTGCCACTGAAGTTCAAAAGCAATGAAAAATATTGTAATGCAACAAAAACTGCAAGAAATTTGTACTAAATAGTTGAAAAAAATGTGCTACTGAAAAATCTCATTTTATATATCAAGCATTATCCAAGGATCACAGAGTATACAACTTTTTGTATTAAATTTTACTGACTGGTAATTTATCATGAAATTGATAAGCTCTTGATCAAACATATGAATCAATCTTAAGGTTATGACACTGTTTAAGTTCCTCTGACTTTTTTATGCATAGATACAGCTTGCAGCAAAGTGAGAGATGTCTTTTGGATCATACCAGAAAGTAAAGTACATATCCATGTATCATGCAGTGTATGCTGTTTTGATTTCAGTGGGGAGATCTTTTTTTTCAAATCAGTTATATCTTAGAAAATGGCTTTGTTGTTTTCTGTTCCCTTTGCTGGAATAAATCCAGCACCTTGGTTTCACATAGGTGTAACTGGGAGCAGGATGTGAGCTGTGTTTTCTGCCGAAAGATACCCCCCTCAGGGCAGAACTGCGGCCCTGTAACATGTGCTGGTACTGGAGAGAGCCACAAGTCTTGAGTGCCAGAAGAATGCAGATGAGGGCAAATACTGAGATACCGTACATTCCTCCTGCTAGTAAAAGTTTTTAGTAGAAGAATTTACTAGTAAGAAATAAGCACAAGAGGGGGTTGTTTCTTATTTAATTTGTCTTCTTCCTTGGTCTTCAGTTACGTATTATCAATATGTAGTATCGGTGTCAACAGAAGGTAGATTATCTGTTGTTTTTGTATTCCCAAACCACATGTTTTTCTCTTTAAAAATGCTTCCTGAATTCTCTCCACCCAGCTGCTCTGTTTCAGACACCAAAGCACAAAAAAGGTTACAGTTCAGATATGAATCCCATTTTGTATGGGGGAGATTTGTTTGTCTTTATGCAAAACAGTTTACTGGCATGTTATTAGTTTCTTTGACTTGATGGCAAATGCTTCCCTTTCGATACCCAGTATTTCCACAGTAGCATCCATCTTTGCAGCAGTTTTCCCTAGTGTAGCATGGGAAGACACCGCTGCACCATGCTGCAGTTCCCTGTTTGAGTAGCTTCCAACTGGCAGGGGGTATCACCCGGCTGCTCACAGCTCGTGCCTTGCTGGGAGCGGGCTCTGCCACTGCCACCATTTTTCGGTGTGTGTTAGAAGAGGAAAAAGGCCAACGTACAGGAATGAGAAAAGAGAAATGGAAGAAAGTAGGAAGCTGTCAATCAAAAGAGATGGTGGAAAAGCCTGAGAGGACCTTAGTTTTTTGAAAGAGAAAGAAGTTGATAGAAAGAGTCCTCACTTGTCTTCACTTTATTTGTTGTTTTTTCCACCGGTGCTTTTCTTCCCTTTCCTGCCCTGCTGCCTCGCCTCCCCTCCTGCTACCACCCTGGCCTCCCTTCCCACCCAGCCTGTGGTCCAGCAGTCCTGGTTTTGTCCCGGAACGAGGGTCTTTCTGAGCCCAGAAAGGCAAGTTTCATCCACCTGGACAGCAACAGGCAGAACTTAGCAGGGACGAAATTAGCGATCACTCCTGCTGTGTATGTGAGCAGTCATTAACATGCTTACAGACTGTGATTTTTTTGTAAGAAAAGTCACAATGTGTCTGAAATCAATGAGCGTGAACGTGAGCTAAATAAATCAGCACATCTGTGTCAGCCCTGTAAACGAAATATTGCTTATGGGTTAGGTAGAAATTGGTGTCAGGCACCATAATATGAAATATTACCATTTAAAAGCAGACTCCATGATGATTCCCATGCAAGCGGGTTGCTGTCAGGGTGTGCTGAGAGTATCAGGCAGATTTGACTGGCAAAGGCAGTATATGGGCTTGTGACGTGCCAAGGGCTCCTGTCAGGCTGCTGTGTATTAATACATTTATTAATTTCTACACATTCCTAATATCTAGAGCAAGTGACAGAAAACCACTAAGCTGTGGAGAGTTTCTCTAATATTTTTTGATTAGCTGACAGTGTTTGTGAAGCTGCTAATACCTCTTCATCCAAAAGAAGACATTTCTGAACCAAAATGAGAATAACCCTGTGCTAGATGTGCAATTTGTGGCTGATAGCAGTAGCTCGGTCGCAGTTGGTAAATATTGTTGTCTGGTGCTCTATAGCTTCAGTGCTGTTGCTTGTATTTCTGAAATGTTTATGCTCTGTCAATCAAGAGACAACAGATGCCATTAAAACTATCTCAGCACTTTCCCGCTGCACAATAACTGCAGTGTCTCTTCTAAGCGCAGCAAAATGTCATGACTTGCTGAGACCTCATTTTTATTTTTTTGTGTAATTGTAGTTAATTTTTCATGATTAGCCTATAGTCCAAGCACAATCGAGCAGAAGAAAAAGTCATTGTGTGTCTCTAGACAAGTTACAAGACTTTTTTATTGACTTCCACTCTGGGCATTGCCCTCCCACCTCACTGGCACAACTAAGGAGGTACAAGGAGTGGTAATTCACTGTGGTATAGACTAATAGCTGTTACAGGTAGTTAAAGAGTAAAAGGCAGAACTCCTGAGGGGTGGATATAGTTTACATGTAATTGTATATATGCCATCTGGGCAGAGCTCATTTAAGTGTATAATATAATCAGATTAAATATAAAATACGACACTTTCCCTGAGAAACCACCTACATCTTGTATCTTTTTAATGAATATATTGGAGGTGGCAGTCTTTGCTCGGTGTTTTAGCAGGTCAAGGGCTGCGGGTCAAGGGCTCTCTCATCCGCACATACATCAGTTTTCCCCAAATCACATACACCAGTGGGAGGAAGAGACTTGGCAGTATCCCAAACAGGCCCATGAACCTGTAGACCAAGGAACTGGGTTCTCAAGATGAGGGCTGGTGGTGGAGGAGAACCTTAACTGGTCCTGTATTTTGTCAATTAAAACCAATACTATGTGGCTTCGTGTGGTGATTTATGAAGGTAATCTGCTCTCACTGTTTCTTCAAAATTACTTCAAGGTAAAGCCCAAGAAGTCATTGCATTACAATGGTTTAATCTTTAGTTATTTTCTGCTGTTTAATGGTGTATATATTGTCCAAGTCACCTAATTTTTTATGGCATTCATTGCTATTTCCACTGCAAATCCTACTCTAACTAGCATATGACTATGTTAGAGATTGGTGTAGCCTAATTTAGCGTCATTGTCTTAGAATCTTTTATAAATCAGCAGAGACAGAAAGGCACCCTGGGCAGTATTCATTTCCCCTAACTTCAGCTATTGTGTGGCTGGTCATTTGGGCTATTTCTCTCAACAGAGAAACAACAGACCTTCTTGAGAGGCATCACATCCTATCTATACAAATGTCCTATCTGTAGATGGGTCCTATCTGAAGATGGCTGCACAACAAGCTTATATGATTTAGCTAGGTTAGGTGCCTGGCCCGTAGGTAGCTAAAGTTAGATCTGATGAGTGCTGGACAAGAAGAAGTAGGGATGTGATTATCCTCTGATGATGCCATCCTTCCCTTCTCAATTCTGTATGTGTTTTTGGTGTAGGCATCTGAACTTGGGTGATATGAAGCCAGACACAGGAGTTCATTCTGAAGCCTGAAGGCTGGTCAGTGATAGGCACTGGTTAAGGATTAATCCAGTGTAGTATTGCTAAAACCAGCTTTCTGTACAAAAAAATTTGGACTTTCCCAGAAAACCTTGCTAACTACCTGTTAGAGTCTGTAATGACCTGCAAGTTGAATTTCAATCTCCTGTAGTAATTAAAAAACCCACATAATAAAATGCCAGAAGCAGCAAACTGGTGTTGGCAAAGAGGCAGGCACAATATGCTGACAGTACTTTTGTGACCCAAATTTGCATTATTTCTTGGCTTCCTGTAAGCCATATAAAATATTCTTACTGTGTCATGTGTTGTAAAATCTGCCTCTGTGCATTAATATAAATGTAACAGTGGAGCCAAGTCCTGGAATTATAGCTGTAGAGCTGCAAAAAAATCCGGGCTTGGAGAAATTGCAGAAATATTGTTTATCTGCAACTCTGTTGTAATGTTGCAGCTGCCTTAGTGTTGAGGAGGAGCAGGGGACCATGCACAAGCACCAGTACGTGGACTTCCCTTTCTTCCTTTGCACACTTAGCACTGAGCTCTTCTTGGTTGAGCACATAGGCTGAGGAATGCCTATCCCCTTGGGGACTGCTCAAGAGACCCTTCCTGGGAGGGTATTAGGTGTATGGCCAGCTGTCCTCAGAAAGGGAGGGGGTTGGATAAGAAAATAATGAAGTCTGCATGAAATGGTCTTTGAGGAGGTAGAATAGTATCACTGAATTTGGTGTCACCACCCTCCTACATCTCTATGAAGAGACCTGGGAGAGAAAGCAGAAATGAGGAAGAACTTCAAAGTTCAGATATTTAGCTGCAGCCATTTGAAGGCTACTCTGTGTTGTGTTCATCCAAGGGCTTTTACTGAATCACAGGTAGAGATTCATATATAACTTTGAATCTATTCCATTAGCTGGAACAATATGTTGTCTTCCTGCAGGCTTTGAGTTGCAGGTACAATATGTCCTTTTCTCTAAGCCAGTTGCTACACATGATGCTGTCTCTGCCTTTCACGCTGACTGGAGTTTAGATGTTTCTGAAGTGTTGCACATGCTATAAATCATCCTTACAACTTCTAATCCATTTCCTAGAAACCTGGAAACTACAAGCATGAAAGAGTTCAAAACAGTTTCTCTAATCCAATATTATTTTTTGACAGCATCAAATATCATGCATTTCACAGAAAGAGATTTTCCCTCCTTCTGAATTCTGAACATTAGGACTTTAGATATTTTTTTTAGGCAGTTATTTGAAGACCAGCTTAGGTCCTGAGACAGGCAGATATAGATAAGTTTGGCATTTTATTCCAGGTGGTGTAACCCCAAGTACACAAACAAGTATCAATTTCTTTGGTTTTTGGAAAATGAGGTTGCAATTGTGCATATTTGGATTGTGGATCTTTGGAAAAAAAATATAGTGAACAAATAACTCATGGTACCAAAATGCTGGCTGAATGCCCATTGAGTGCACAAGAATTCCTTATGAACCAGAAAGATGCTGATGTCTGACAGTATGGCTTCATAAGCCTTCTGAATGGAAAGAAAAACAATTTTTTTTATTTCTCTAAATATTTCAGGAGGGGATGGAGTAACAATCTTACTGTTCCATGGTGGTGGAGAGTGTTGAATGAAATGAAGATCACATTGAAGTTAACGTGGTTAAAACTGAACATGACTTTTTTGTAAACACCCACCTTCCCTTGGGATAATAATTTTTTATGTTGTTCCAACTTTTCCTCTTTTTTTAAAGGCAAAAACATAATGTACCAAAACCGCAGCAATATTTTCCCTTGCTAACTATTTTTTCAGATTAAATTAGCTCTAGTTATAGGTGTGGAAAGAGAAACGGTTGGTGAGTAGGATGGGGGGGATGCCTGAATTTTTTATGATTTACTTTGTAATTCTGTTCTTTTGCCTTTGGCATCACACACTTTTGCATTAGCATTTTTTTGTATTGGCTGAAGAATCAAAATAAATAATAGACAGTATCTGGAGAATTTTTTGAGATAATTGAATCTGAAGGAAAAGATAGGGTACAGTATTTCAGTCTGGAATGATGTCAAACATACTGTTACAGGGCTTGAGAATGAATTTAAAACTCATCAGAAGCATTCCTAAGTAACATATGGATTCGTGTATTTAATGTATCTCAAGCCCCAAAACTGAGATTCTGGCAGTGTTCAGTGAATGAAAGGTTAATAGAAATTCAGGTATTAATCTGGTTCTGTTCTAGTTGCAGCTTTTGTTGCAGTAAAGTACTCTTGGCTTTTAGGCTGCCTCTGTAAATGGAAGGCTAGTGCTTTGGGTATTTTGTATATCTAGAGATATACAGACTGATTGGACAGCTATCAAAGCATTATTGTGCTTAGAAGTGTGGCACCAAAGGTAACCTCTGTTAATCTACTCTGCTGGCACTTGCTGAGGAGCTGCGTCATTACAGGGCTGTGTGGTGCATGCGAAGTGATCCCACTAGGCAATGCAGTGCGAACATGCAAGTGGGAATGTGGGTCTTTGCCAAGGGCACTTGCAGCAGAAATGTTGGTTTCTATTAACTTGCTTTCATTGTATTGTCGCCTGCTGAAACCCTCTGTGCCCCATTTAACGTTTAATTAATCCCAAGAAGATTTAGGGTATCTGGAAGGGGTTTAGAAAACACAAGAGTTCCTTGAAAGCAAATACTGAGAGAAGGGGGAAAAGGTGACTCAAAGACTTTGTTCCCTGGCTTTTCTGCCTTGTCATAGGCATGGGGACAGGGCAGGAATAGGAGTAACGCAATAAAATTTAGGGGAAAATTCAGTGTTCAGAGAGTCTTTGGAGCTACTGGGAGTCCATATGAAAATAATTGTTGGAGGAATCTGGGGATTGGGGTAGGAAATCTGCACAATGGATGTGCTACGCATCTCTTGCATACTCTGTGCTCAAGGCGATGGGTGGAAAGAAGATGACATCTGTGTACCAGTGGTTTTCTGCTGCATAGCTGCACTGCATGGACTGCAGCCTCCTGTGCCCTATCCACAGTGTCCTTCTCAATCCGATGCCAATTTCCCCAAGCATTAAAATGCTTTTTCAATCCTGAAGTCAGAGGAGAGATGCAATGAGAGCAGCTGGAAGGAGGTAATGGGGCAGGAAAAAGGGACTGATGGCAAGAGCCATGTCTGTAGAGAGGACACACTGCAAAGATGCTTTGTTGGGAAACCTAACCCCCCACATCTTCATCCTCCCCCCAGCTCCTGTATATTGGGAAAGGAACAGTCTAGCTCACTTCATGGTCTTTCTTTTCCTTTTGATTCTGTGCTTTACAGCATCCAAGAGGGCTTTGGCAACACTACTCTCTTTTTAGGCTTGCAGCATGCGTCAGGCTATCTAATCCATGCGATGTTCGCAGCTATTCAGCAAACTGAAAGAAAGGGTGAAGGGAATGATCAGGAAGAAATGCTTTGTATTGCTAAAATCCTGTTCTCCCACATGTAATTTCAGTATCCAGTTCCTTTAAACTGCACGTGCCTTCCCTGTCACAAATCTGGTTCACCATACAACAAACCACTTGCAATAAAACTTACATTTGCTGATTGATTATTTATTTTTGGATAGAGGAGAAAAAGAGAAGAAAAACATATGGCTTTTTGTGTGGTGAAAAAAGACAGGCAAAAATATTTGAATAACAACTCTCATGGCCAAATAATTCCGCAGTTATCAGAGTGATCTTTGTTGGACAAAATAATCAAAAAGAAACTATATATACACTTGAGCATTAAAAAATAAGAACAGGAAAGAAAAATTGCGGACTCTTTCTTTCTTTCCCAGTTCTGACTCCTTTCATGGAGGTTAAGATATCTTTCTCTTGGCAAGTCAGATGGTGAACCACTTGTTAAATAAGTGATCAAAAAAAGTAGCTGAAAAAGGAGTTTGGAATCTGAGACAGCTCAGCATGGAGGAAACCCTCTCTGTGATCAGTCCTGTCAGTTTTCGACACCTTAATTAAAAGTTATCTTCGGCAGTGTGAGGGCAGCTCAATGCTGGGAAAGTGGACAGCTAAGTGTTTTGTTGTGGTCATTTGGGAACAAAGGTACTGAAGGGATCTGCAGCCAATCCTGCTTCCACCAGGAAGAGAAAACTGTAGGTATTGCTGTGCAGGCAGGCATGGAGCGTCAGGGACGGATCTGGGCTGGCTCAGGCGGGTTGCTCTCGTGGTGGAGAGCAGCGGCTTTGGGCTCTGATTGAAGTTTCATGTGATCCTATGCCAGCCATTCTGTCATTGAGCACTTCTGGTTTCCATCACATCTTTTGCCTCTCTTTGTGACATTTCAGCTGTGTAGGATGGCAGCTGTCTCTCCATCTATGCACTCCTTCCCTAGGGGGAGTGTGGTGGTCAAAAACGGGGTGGTGATCTTGAGAAGACCTCATGGTACTGGGAAAATGGTGACCTAACTGTGGAGAAGTGGAAAAGTTGAGCTCTTATTGGAAGAGCTGACTTTAGTTTTGGCCAAGTTGTTTAAAATGGGCAGTCTTTAATTAAATGTCTAAGGAAAAAAAAAAAGACATATGTGTGTGTGTAGAATAATTTCCCCTGTGCTGCCTTGTCACAGTTATATAAAAAATAGTATAATTTATTATAGCAAACAATAGATTTTTCTATTCGGTTGCTGAATCAAATTGTTTTTAAAAAAATCCATGATTTAAGAACCCTTGAGCTGTTTTTCTTTGACTTGATGTTCCATTTGATTTTGAGGGGTTAATCCTTTTGCATCTAATTAAATTTAGGCTGGTTTGACATTTAAAAAAAGTTTCACAATGAAAAAGTATTTTTTTAGAATATGTTGAAATGCAACATTTCAGCATTTTTGGAAACAAGATGCTCTCAGAAAATTTCACAATGAAATATGTACTGTTCCAAAATCCCTCCTGCCTTTTTTGTTGTGTTTTTGTTTGGTTTGTTTGTTTTGTGGAAAATTCCCACCAACTGTGGACTGGATTCAGAAATATAGTCAGTCTCCCTGTCACAGCCTTTTTCAATGAATTTTCTATTCACAAAAAATTGTTTTCATCCAGTTTTAGCTGTATTCTTTGGAAAATGCTTATTTTCCTTGGAGAATTCAGATGAAGAAAAAAAATATCTGTGCTACCTACGTGATTGCTTTTGCCGATCCATTGCCTTCCCTTGATGTGTGGGATGCTTAGGTGGTGATTGGTAAAGAGAAATGAATCGTCTAGTTTACTCAAAACAGAAAATAATAAGCAGTTACAAGAAAATCACATCCTGAGAAAGGAAATGAACCCATTTTAGTGAGAGCTTTGTTATGAAGCACAAAAAAAGAAAACACATGAAAAGCCCGTTGGACACCATCTGTTCATGTGATTCCTTTGATGGGAATCTAACTGTGAAGGCTGATCAGAGAGAAAATTGTTATGTCTTTTAAGTAGTAGTTACAAATGGATATTTCTGTTCTTCTGCAATAATTGGTAAATATGTTTTGAACAGAGCTCTTTCCAGTAAGTAAACTAGCATCAACCAGTAACTACTTAGTGGCTAGTAAGCAGAAGTAGTGTACTAAGATGGATAGGTAGGCTAAAGAGAGAGATTGTTATAATATTATTATTTAATATTTATGCTGTTTAGTCTAGAGAAGAGAAGGTTTGGGCAGTTAGAGCAATCTTAATGTATGTAAAAGGCTTTTGCAAGACAACAAAGCATAGTTTTTTTTCTGTATTATTTAGGTAGCAAAGGAGCTGAACTCAAGCCAGGGAGTGTGAAGATGAAGGGTTGATGGTAGAAGTGGCTCAAGAATTCCTCCTACTCCCCTATGGCCCCTTACCCAAACCCAGGTCCAGCTCGGGTTATCTCAGTCATGCTGATATAAATCTGTGTAAAGATAGAGCAGATTGCTCCAATGACCCAGGTTTAGAAAAGTTATAATTCTCTGCTGAGGGGGTAGAAGGGAGCTGTGAGCCTGAGAAGCTGAAAAGGCCCTGGTTTACCATCCTCTTGATGGAGACACAGCTCCTTTTTCAGTGACTCCATATTTGTGGTAACTGTCCAAAACTTTGTATAACTTGTCAGTTTGTTGGGGACAGGAAAACTTACTCCACTGGGGGTCTGACTCAGTGGCTTCACTAAAGACTTTACTGGGCTACCTACCTGTGTCACAGAGATGTCCCTGGCCCGAGAACTCGGGGTATAGGGAGGAGAAAACTGCTAGATGATGGGACCCAGCCTTGTACATTTGAGTCACTGTTGTGACTCTGTCTTGGGCTTAAGGGGAGAAGTTGATATCCTTCGTGGTGTTGGCCAATATTTTCCCATGGTAGAAAAGGAGGAAGGACCTTCGGGGAGGAAACTGGGAATACATGTCAACAGAGAGTGAAATAACTTCTTACTCAGTAAAAGGGTCCTTGGGAGCATGACGGAGATACAGTGACAGTCTGCCATGGGCAAATTCCAAGGCTACTATCAGTCTTTGGCATATTTACCTAATTTATCTTGGTATAGATCATTTTGGTATGTGAACACTATATGTATGTGATTTATCTTTCCTGCAGCACCCTTCTAAGGAAGTGCTAATAATTCCATTTCATGTCTGATTTTAAAAGTCAACGTGTAAACCAGAAATACTTAATCATCATCTTTGTGATCTGTTTGATTGTTATGCACATATTTGCATATAATACTGAAAAGGTTTTTCTTGTGTGTTAAGTATATTTGTTATCATATACCTATTAATATTTTATTTATATAAATAGAGGTGAACTGAACTACCGAAGTGAAATCCTGATCCTGACCTACACAAAGCATTTCAGATGTCAGAAACAACCTATTTTTTGTGGCTCTGAATTAATTTTTTTTTCCTCTGGAAATTTTCTTCCAGATAAAATTTCAAAATCCCACCCTTTCATTGTGATTGGGAATGGATTTTGGTTTTGTTTCAGTTTCCATGGCAACAGGAAATTCTGTTTTCTGACAGGCTTTGCACACAAAAGTCTGATTTCCCTGGGCTCTTTTGAATATATATTTGGATTTTTTTTTTCCTGCTAGTATTTTGAACCTCTGTCTTTAAACCCTTGACTCCATTTAGTTCACTGAAATCTGATCTGTTTCTCCTTGGACAGGACAGACAATTTTTTTTCACATGTTCTTAATATTTCAGATATAATTTGTTTCAGTGTGCTGATAGCAGAAATATAACCACATTTGCTACCTAGAATAGAATTTAAATTATTTTCTTACAGGATCATTATTACTTTTTAAATTACTTCTAAGCACTAAACTTGTTCCAAATCTGGCTTTAATGTTGTGGAATATAACCCTTATAATTTTAAAGTCAGGACCTAACTCTCTTTGTTATGTTTTGCTTACATTCATATATCTTACTGTATTTGACATGCTGATCAGCCAGTCCATGGGTGTGCTTGGAAGAGTGCCTTATAAATAGCATAACAGCTACATAATCATTAAACTTTGTACTAAGTTTCCTGCAATTTTGAAGAAAATATTTCAATTAATTTCTGAATAGATGCCAAACTTCTGTGGTTTATAAAACTTCATTGTTCACTGTGTGAATGATGAAATCTCATTGTGTTTAACACTGACCTCACCTGTGCCACCGAATTATCATAAGTGCTGTAAAGCTTCAAGATACATAGTTTAAATTCAAGCAGCCTCTTAGATTTGAATGTGAAAGAAGAATGGAAGAAAGTCAGGGAAATGGTAGTCTCATTCTTCTGTGCTTTGCCTACTTGTTTAGCTCCTTCCACTAGTATTGCTGAAATAAATTACATCTCTGTGTCCCACTAGCAAGTGTCTCATCTGTGAATCATACTGTAAATACTGTTGTGCCACTCTGAGCCCAACCAGTTTTCTTACTTATTTTTTCTCCACCTGAACTGGAATATTTGCATTAACTGGAGGGGAAAGTATTTCTAGTAAGTCCCAAAACCTCCCCCTACTCTTTGGCCCTTCTCTGTAAACCAAAGTAAGGCAGCATTCATAGCAACCGGCTGTGCAGATCTGCAGTCCTTCCTCTCTCTGATTAAAGGAGAAAAGAGCCAGCAACACTGACATGTCAGTTATTGGCAGTAGGATAAAGCCCAGAGTGAATTAATGGGGCAGTGCAAACCTTTGAACTCTGCTTTACCACCACAACAGTTGGAGAACTTTATGAAAGAACTGAAAAAGCTGATGTTCTTGGATCACAGCTGCTAGGGATAGATAGCATCTTTGGAGGATGGCCGGTACCCTCGATAGGTGTTTCCAGCTGCTTCCTAACTCTTTTAGAGAATGTTGTGCTGACAGGAGGTAACTTTCATTTTGTTAAAGCACTAGAAAGATTTAGCTTCCAGGACAGTCTATTTGGGCAGTTATATCCAGTCTTTTTTATTTATAAGATTTTTCTATATTTATCCATGCCTTTGGTGTAGTTGCTTCTCATTATTAATAGCTATTTATATTATATAGTCTTTGTTGATGCTGATACAATTGAGTTTTCCATTGATGTTGAGATCTGAGCTTAATACTCCTGTTTGAAAGTCATGATAAAACTGGTCTGCATTTTTATTTTTGCTGTCAATGAAATACAGCCAGCTTGTATTCATTACCAACATAGATATTTATAACTATATCTGATTTTTTTTTTCTTAGTTGTTAGATCATTTATTGCTTTCCTTGCATGGATTATCTGAGAAAACTGCATAAGCTCTAAGTTGTGGGAAAATTCAATCCTTACATCTTAACATGTGCCAAGCAAACCTATCATGTTGCTCAGCTGATTTGAGAGTTGTTTTGCTTTTAGATAAATATTTTTGAGACTGTATCTATTTATGACTTTAGCCCCTTGTGAATGGTTACTGCAGGTCATCTGTTGTTGGTTCAGAAGTATCAGTTAATCATACAGGAAAGGGAGCATGGGTGAAACTTGATGGTTTCTTCCTGTGGGAAAGTGAGCAATCATTTTTGTTCAAGATTAGTTCACTAGAAACTTTATTCCAGTCCATGCCTTTGTAGATGTTTGAAACAACATTTCTGAATTCTGAGGGTGTAAAGAAATGATTATTTTTTCCAGCATCTATGCCTACTCAGTCTAAAAACTTATCCCTTAATGAATATAGGAAAGCTGCTTTCAGTATGAAATTAAATGTCAGCAAAAATATATTGCTCATTTTCCTTAAGTGTCTAATGATTTTTGATGCTTCATTTTCATGTCTTGACATATTTAGGTAGGAGGTGCTCAACTAATTCTTAAAATCTAGAATTTTCATTGTGTCCCAAACAAATGTGCATCCTTAATAAATACTGTAGGCTTTAGAATAATTCAGAAAAAAATTGTATCAAAGCACCTTTATTTCTTCTAGACCCTTCCATAAAAATATTGTTAGGAGCAGAGTAGAAAGCTGCAGCTCTGGTCATTGCAAAGGACAGACAGATGTACTGCTGTCAGCAATATGAATCTACGGACCCCAGATGGACTTGGGCTGGAAGACAGAATCTACAGCCCAGTCTGAGCCTTCTGACATCGCACACATGTAGGAGAGAGTTGAAAGGCTCTTCTCTTCCTGGCCTGGGAAAGAGCTGTGCGTTTGTTCCTTGGAGGCTGCTGGCAAACAAAGGCATTTGTGTGGTTCTGGGCCAGAGATGGTCTTGCTGGAAAGCTGGGAGGTGACTTTGGGAAGCCCAGGGGAAAGCCTCTGCCAGACTGAGGCTGGGAGGAGAGCAAGGGCAGACGTCCTGGAGTGAGGTGATGGAGGGAGCTGTTCAAGCACTTCTTCCTCTGGGAACAAACTCTTTGGACTGGCAGGTGTAGTCTGGAACCAGGGGGTGATCAGAAGTTAATTGTCTCCATGGACAAGAAAATTATTTTCAATATTTTTACAACCTGCAGTCTTTCTAGAACTTCATTTGTTTACTGCTGTCTACACTAAAAGAACTGCTTGCTTTTCACTGTTAGTGCAGAGACCATCAGAGATTTACAGAGGAAACCAAGAGGGGCAAAGGAGCCTTAGTAGTCACAGCTATGCTCAGTGGGTTTTAATAATCCCTGTATCACAGACCCCTCCAGTCCTTCTATTTCTGATCCTCATGGATGGGACATGTTTGTAAATCTGGTTTTGGAAAGGTCTTGTGTTCTAGATCATCATGGTTTCTGCATCTTCTCTCAACACAGAGGAGAATATTAAGCTGTATCACAGGGCATGATGGCCTTTCTGGGGGGTGGGGGGGGAGTGATGGATGGCTTTAATCCTGTCTGGAAAGCAAAAGCAGATCTACTGTCTTGTTATATCCCTCTTTTACTGAAATTTATCTCAAAATCTAACCCCCCCCCCTTCCTGAGACATTGTGGGATAGCAACATTCTATTCAGCATTAGAAAAATACTATTTTTGTTTACTTTGTTACTTTGTGACTGCTGGCTTTGACAAAACCATGGATTGATTTTATCTGGTCAGCAAATTATTTCCATTCATCTGCAGCCCCAGAAACCTACTTGGATCTTGGAAATGCATCTGGTCCCAGTTTCAAATTGAATTGTCTCATTTTTATTTGATGTGAGTGAGCGTGGACACTTAGATCATAATTCCATTTCTGTGCATTGCCATCCAAGGAGAAATTTTTCACCCCTTGCCTCCCAGTCCTCTCCCATCCCCAAAACAAACTTTGGTACCTCTGTACTATAACTGTCTGTCTGTTGTAAGGTTTCTGAAGGGTGTTTACAGCACGGAAGAACTGTGCAGGGGAAACATATCTCTCCTCTGTGGACTCCTATTTGTATGTATAAGCTTTTCTTGAGAGCACTGAAGGTGAATTTCATAACAGATGTTGCCAGTGAACCTCTCTTGATGACTGCCATTCTTTGCAAGGTCCTTTTAACTGCATTGATAATAGTAGGAGAATAAGAAGGCATTTGACAAGAGCATGCTATTTGGATCTGGCAGCCTTTTCCATTAGTTAACACTCATACTTGTGAGCTTCCCAGATGTTCCCATTTTTAGAAACCTAAAAATGGTCAAACTAAGTTGCAGAGTAAACAGAGTTTGGAAAATACCTGTATTTGACATCTCTCTGAACATCACAGATAGTCTTGCTAACAGAAAGTCTGAAGGTACGTGACTGGGCTGAGTTCATTAGACAATGTCATTGTAGCCTAATTAATTACAATTAACTTTTGCCCTCAAAACAGAGGGCAGAGAGCCCCAGCTGAGCTTCTCCAGAGGCTGGTGTTAGATGGGACACGGAAAAAACAGCTGGTAGCAGACAGCCGCTAAACAAATGAAACCTTTTTCTGTGTTAGTCAGAGTTTGAGCTGTGACAAGGTGGTGGCAGAGGAGTTGTCATTGACCTCTCTGAAATCTTTGCATCCCGTCCTGAGCTTACCAGCATTTATCAGCCACAGTAGCTGTTTCATTTCATTTCAAGACAAGGCATTTGCTTTAAAATCTATTTTGACGGGTGCAATTCCTAGTAGAGTGACTGAGAGTCTGAGTGCATTAACTGATAAACTGGCTTGGGAATGGCTTATTAGCATAAATAACAAATATGAGATTCAGCACTGGCTAATGGGTAGTCCTTTGAAACCTCCTCAGTCGGACATACTTCTATCCTATGACAAAAGGAGATAGAATAGAAAGAGGAAAAGTAAAGAAACTTGCTGAGTTTGCTGGTTATAAATGAATTGCACAGTAACACATTTTTTGTCTTTTCTTAGGTATAACTGACAGTAACTGGCATGTCCATGGCTTATCAATATAAGCAGCAAAATATATTGTTGCTTAAGGTTTTTGAGGCTTGAGAAACAGATATTTTAAGTTTGTTAAACAGGTTTTTTCACTTAATAAGGTTTACTTACATAATAGGATGGAGTAATTTTTTTCCCTTCTCTGCTTCCCTACCTCTGCACAGCAGGACCTACAGATTGAACTTCTGTAACCTGCTTTATAAAAGGCAGTGGAGACTTGGTATATATTAAACTTTAAAATTTTACAAATTGATGTGATTTCTGCAAGAGATTTTGGGCAGTATTTTCCCATGTTCTCTATGAAAGAGAACGGAATTATTTTGAGAAAAAATATTTCAAAAGACTGCAGAGTTTGCTTTTCATCTGAGGCATTCAAACTTTTCATTAGCAGTATTAAAATATTTTTGGAGACAGGTACCCCTTCATGAAGCTGATTTCCAGCTGATTTGTCTAAGCATGGAAGATGTTATGAAACAGGTTATTAACAGCCTGCTCTAGAGAGTCAGTGTGCATAATTAGACAAAAAATGGATATAAAATAGCTCTTTAATTATTTGAAGATTGGGTAATATATCTCAAACTCATAATGAATCTCTGACTGGATGTGGAACCCAACCACTTTCTTATATTTTCCTTTGGATTAGTGGATAGGTGCAGTTATTGTAGAGCCAATAGTTAAAAATTTTGAACACTTTGTTTGAAAATAATGTTTTACAGTGAACTCTTGTCTTCTGTGGCCATAAGAGAGATTTTCCTAAGTAATCTGATGTGTTCGTGCTCATAACTGTAGTCTGTGATGGTGATTGTTTCTTGGTGTCAAATGAAGCAAGAGATCATAAAATCAAAATGCAAAGCTCTTACCTGTACTGTCGGCAAGCTGGAAATCAACATCTTCACTACTGGACAGAAGCTGGACTAAGTGACTAATTCATCTGACTGAAAAATTGGATAGATTCTCCCAGAAGATGGCAGTGCACTTATGGGTAGTGCTCTGCCAGCTTTGCAAGCCATATCATTTCTAGCTGTTTTTTCAATATTGAGTGCAATAACAAAACAAGTAATGAAAGCAACTACAGTTGGGTGTGGATACTGATGGTACTTTTGATCTTGAAGTCTGAAGTGAGCGCTAGTGCTCCACAAAGGCCTGTGCTGTGTGGATGGTGATGGACTGGATGCTTTGAGTAGGTTGGTGTTACTCAGTGTTTTGTTACACTCACCAGCATGGTGAAGATCCGCTTTCCATTGGAGTCCTTCAGATAATCGCTATGCAAAACCCATTGACAACATCCAGAGCTTTAAAATGTGTCTGTTCTTAAAGTGTCATTGCTCTTAGAGGAACAGATCTATGTAGGGTAACAGTTACTAAGAAATAGAATAAACTATGAGATTCAAAAGTCTGGCCATGTTACATCTTTGTTCTACTGTTTCTCACCAAAGAATTTCTTTATTCAGATAGGGATCGAAAGTAGAGGTTCAAAAATACCAAAAAGGGCTACTTCTGTATTAGTTCTAGTCTAAGAGCAATCAGTAATTGCTGTAAATTTAGGGAAATTTCCAGTTCAGTTTCCAAAGCAGGAGTCTAAGTGTGGATTTTCAAACATGTAATCAAACCAGAACTACTTAACCTTTCAAAAATTGATCCACTCATTATAATTTTGTTTATTTCAGAATTAGCAGTAGGGAATGCTAATATCTCTTTTTAAAAATTCATTTTAATCTATAGCTATAATTTCCAAATAAAACCCAGTAGCTGTTTTGTAGTGCTTGTCTTATGAACTGTTTGATATGCATATTTGCATGTGTAAGGAAGCTCTTTTTGTGATGTACCTGAATGAAGAGATATTTGTAAAGAGTCAAGAGAGGGGAAAGAAGGGGCTTTAGACACATAGCAATGCTTACATGTAAATTTTGAAACTAAACTTTGCCATCCATGTTCTGTCTTGCCCAGAATTACTACCAGTAAGCTAAAGAACATTTAAATATTCTCTGTAGCTTAGTTTGAAAAAAAGTTCTGTTATGGCTCATTTGTAACCATTTATTTTGTTTTCCAAACAGCAAAAATGCACTAGTAGTAAAAAAAATAAAAATTGCAGCTGTTTCTTTAACATAAAGAAGAGATTAAAAACAATTGTGTGTTCCTGTTCTGCAGTCAGATATAATTGCGTATTCTTGTCCTACTGCTTACACACTGTGGGTGCTAGTTTTACTAAATTAACATAAGCTGCATCATTTCCTTTGCACAAAACACAAAACCAAGCAAGAAATTAGAAGTTGGTTGCTCTTTTTTTTTTTCTTTTAGTTTTGACTTTCCTCCTCCATTAAGTCATAAGAGCTGCAAGATATATTGGGTTCTTAATTTAAGTCATAGGAGCTGCAAGATGTATTGGGTTCTTAATTTTTTAGATGTCTGCACTCCATTTTAGAAGTGTGTTTGTCTTCCTCATAGAATGAGCATCTTTAGTCTCCTCAAGGGCCCATCTGTGATTGAACCTGTCACGACCTTAAATTCAATCAGCCAAAATCTTCCTTAGCACTTGAAGAGACACAGCAGCACCTTCCCAGTCCAATGTCACCTTTAATGGCCAAAATCACAATCCATGTGTTGTATGAAGGGGCCAGCAGTAACAGATTTGATCCTGTCACCCATTCACCAGTAGAGCCTACTGCCAATACCCAATTCACCACCTAATAACCCACCTTTCACTACTGACAAGCATCCTTCTCCTTTGTCAGGAGAGGACTTATATTAAATCACACACTCTCTTCCCCAATCACTTATTTAATGTCATTTTTCCGGTGCTTGCACAGCTCGCAGTGCTTGTGTGATGGACTGAGCTTTTGGGTTCCGTGCAGCTGCTCATACCATAACTGCTGGCATTTGCTGCTGCCTTTGTGTAATCTGGATATACTGTGATGTGTAAATGATTCTGCTTGCTCTTTCCTCACTCCTACTGTTTAAAATCTCAATAAAAGTGAAAAATCTCGCTGTACAAACTGCAAATTTCTCAGCTGACTATTCCACAGTAAGGCAAGCTACCTCAGCACCAATGAACTGTTGATATTACTTTCTTTGTGTATTTTTTGCCTGTGTTTCTTAGTGAATTCCCCATCTTTAATCTCACTGCTTGAGGTAAAACCAGCCTTGTTATTTGGTCTAGAACAGTATTATTCTGGGCCAAATTCTGGGACCCTTATTCAAGCAAGTGCTATTTACATCAGAGGCAATAAAGACCTTACTAAAAATGAAAGAAGGATCACAATATGTGGTTTACAGTAGGGTCAGTGGCTTGCAGAGCTTTTTTCTTTAATTTGTTTTGTGAACTGCATGTGTCATAAATAAAGCTGCTATACTATTTGTAATTAAACCAATAAAGTTGTCTTGTATCATAGGGTATTGTTATTAAACTTTTCAAATTCGTGTGCCTAAGATGCTGAACTTCACCTGATACTTTCTTCTACTGTAGTGTTATATGTTTTGAGAGGGTTGAAAGGGACTTCATATGCAGCCACATTTTTGGCTGCCTCATATCTAGTATGGGTCTGCCCTTCTTTCCTGAATGCTTTAAGGAGTTCAGTTCATAGGACACACTGAAAATATATAAACTATATTGGAGTCTTTCTGATAACTCAGTCACAGCTTTGTTGTTAAGGCAGGAAGCTGGTTGCAATCTTTCCGCAATAATTAACTGTAACTAATAGCCTAATGTTTACAGTGCTCCCCTAGGAAGTAGGAGAGCCAAGTCTGAATTTCCCTTCAGCTAGAGTGGTTTCAGACATTGAGCTCCCAGGCCAACTCTTACCTGAAACCTGTCCCTCTGTTCCAACTATGTCAATAGACCGCAAAAAAAAAAGGAATGCTTCAGTGGGACAGAAGGATCATATAGGTATCCTGCAGGCATCCTGCAGGCATCCTAGATAACTAGCACTTGAGTGGTGTTTGTTGGTTTGCCCATAGTCCTCCTGCAGTCCCTGATGGTGCTGTAGCCTCATAGGCTGCTGCTCCTACTCTATCCCACTGCCAACCAACTCTAGGCAGTCCACTGCAACCAGCATCCTGCAAACCAATCTTCTTATTACTGCTGATCTTCTGACAGCAGATTGGGTAGCCTGAACGTCCTGGGAAGGAAACCAGATCCTTACACAACTAAGCCACTCTTTTCAGCACACAGTAGACTCATCCTGAAAACAATCTGGCTAAAACTTGCCTCCTAGATAATCCTCAAGGATTTTGTGGGACTGCACACATTTCTGTTGATCTGAAACCAGAGCTCACTGAAAATGTCTGGTTTACGAACGCGGGTACTGGTTTGGCTGATGGCTGGAAGCAGAGTCAAGTAGGTAACACAAGCTATACCAGGTATTTTGAATATACTCTCAGACTGCAAGTACAACATCAACCATGATTAAGACTCAAAGAGGATATTGTCTGTGTACTGTTTATGGAGGACCTGGCTATGTTTGGGAGCTCTGTCCTTACCCTTTTCATAAGCCCCTCAATCTGTCTTTTCAATTGAAGGTGCAGACAAGCATCTGCTGTGCCACCTAACCTTGGAAAATATTCACTTTTGTAAGTAGCTCCTACTCAGTAGACAGCATGTTTCCAGCAGAGAGCTGAATTTGAGCTTTTTGCTGCTGAGTTCTGTAATCACAGTTGTTGTCCCGGGGGGCAGGATTTCCACTCGGTGCTGAGCTTTCCTCAAGAAGTAGTCAGTGCACCACAGAGGGAAAAGGAGGCTTGGACATAGCTACAACATTGTCTGCACCAATCTGTGCAAAGATAGGGTGGCTGCCTTCCCCATCCTGGTGATCAGGGTACAGGAGGAACTGAAGAGCTGCTTTCCTTCCCAAAGCCATGTGTTTCTGGCCCCTGAACAAAGTGTGAGGATAAAATATCTTGCAAGCCCTGAACTGCCGCTTCACATGATGAGAGGTGACAGACCAGAAGTTGTCTTCATGACTCTGTGGTGTTTCCATTATGGATGTTGAGAAAGTCTCCTAAAAAGGGTATCTTGGAGGGAATCATCTTTCATGGGCAAAAGAGTCAGGCAAGGGATTCAGGCTGGACGGACCTTGGAAAGACCTGCAAAAAAGGTGAATTGACTAACTGTCAAGCCTGCTAAAGAGCAGTGATGTGAACCAGACACAAAATCCCCTCAGCTATGGGACTTGGAAATCTTGAACATACACATGCACACATCTAGTCAGAACTGTATGGGCTTAGAATTCAAATGCAGGAACAAGGTCTCTTCATGGTAAACCTGTTGAGAGGCTATGTCACAATATAGAGTTTAAATCCAAATACAGATATATTTAGGCAGTGAGAACATTAGGAGAGTGGTGAGGGAAGTATAAGTTTCGTGCAAAACTCTTTTTCTTGATAAAAATGCCTGCATGGTATTGAAAGAGCTGTTTGGGCAGTTCTGCTATGCAAGTCTTCTGTTGTGGAGCATCTGTAGTAAAGCAGTAACACCTTTCTTTAGTCAAGGTCCTGAAATGACAATACACATCTGTCTCCTTTTCTCATAGGCTACATTTTTTGATTTAACCTACATAAACAACTTATTAATTAATTACAGATTGATCTCCATACATGTACACACATTTGTAAGAACTATGGAGCAAGACGCTCAGGTGATGTAGAAACAGGAAATTCTGTGAAGAATTTTTGTGCTAAAGAATGAATCTTGCTGACTGATATAAATAAACCATATGACTTGTCAGGTTAAATATAAGTAGTATAGTAATAGTATTGAATTCGTGTATTGAATATTTAATTTATTTTTCATCTCAAACTAGTTTTGTCCTCAGCACTAGGAATCAGATGTATTACAGAAGGAAGATCTAAATAATTAATATAGTCAGTGAAGTTCAAAGAATACTCAGGCCTATTTCAGACTTTTAATACACTTACATTTCCTTATTGCGATAGAAAGGATGTAGATGATTCCAATTCAAGTGACTACAGTGCAGTATGTTTGGATCTAGGTAGCTCAGTCCTTTGAAAGGCTGTTTTAGGTTCTTAAGATCATTTTGGATTTGTCTCTATACTTTTAGGATTATAAATATCTCTCAAGACAAGATGATTTCTTATCTTTTCCCAGTGAATCACCTTCAGGTTTCAATAAATTGAAGTGCAGTTACACTGCAGGAGGGAATACTGCATTGTTGATAGAGCATTTTTGCTCTGAATTTCTGGATGTGGGTCTGCATTAAATTACTGCTCTGACAAAGTACCAACACCATCCCTGGAACCAAAAGTGATGGGTAAGTTTTACAATAGAAAACGAATGCAATTCCATTTCTTCTCTTTGAATTGAAAGCAGAGAGTTTAAGAAAGGCAGTGTATCAGAGTATTCTAACTGGAATACCCATCACAAGAAACAGGGATGATTTTTACTTTTTATAGCTTATGTTTTATTTGCATATACTTATATATATACATGCATGTGTATATACATGTGTATATATACACATGCATATATATACACATGTATATGTATAAGTATATGCAAATAAGACATGTATATATGTATATGTATGTAAAATTTATATGTATTTATGCATGAGTATCAGTATATTTAACTGACAGTACGTTCACATAAGATAAGCTTCTGCTTTTAAGCACCCTTTCAATTATTTCTCTCAATTTCATGTAAATGGTTTGATAGCAGAGAGTTTTCAGAAAATTCTTGGTTCAGTATGAACTGTAGAACTAAGCTGGTTGAGTCCATGATGGCTTTATTTCACAACAACCATGTATATGGTGTTCATTATGTGTGTTATTTTTCACGTGTATTGTGGTAGCAATTATAAATACTGGACCAAAACCACTTCAGAGACAGTTTTTGTCAATTGGCAATATTGTATTGATAATATTGACAGTGTATTTGGATACAATACATTTTTCCCAATGTACTTGGGAAAGGAGGAGTTAAGAGAGTAACAGATTTTTTTTTTCCATAATCTAAAAGGAGTTCTGCAGCAGAGCCAGGACTGAACTTAGTGAGGGTTGGGTTCCAAAACAGTCTTGTAGACCTTAATTTTTTTCAAGTCCTTTTTTGAGCTTTTTATAAATAATGTAATCCTTTCTATCATGGTTTTATATATCTTAGGAAATTAAGAGAAAGAAGTCTCTTACATTTATCAGTGATGCCTCAATAGCTCTCAAAGTGCATTTGCAAGAAAAGTTTACCAATTGTGCAGAGTTGGTTTGATTTAAAAAATGAGTGGAGAAAGATATGTAACAACCTTGAACAATCAACCTCATCTAACTGGGCCATTGATACAGTCGTTGTGCACCAGACACATTGGCCTTAAGCCAAAGCTGCTATTTTCTAAAGGGATTTGATTAACATCAATGCCCTTAGAAATATTTTCTCTCTTCTTCACAGAGTCTTGGGTTATATCAGTCATCAGCTCCCAGCAATGTTCAAAGGGTTTTTGTAAGCATCCAAAACTATTTTTATGAGTCCTTTCTTGGAAGACAGAAAATTGGGGGAGGGAAAGCAGATGAGATCCTCTTCTGCCACTGAAACCCCTGCAGTATCCAGTCCTGGGAGGGAATCCTTATCCCTGGAAGGATTACTGGCTAACTCTTATCAAATATTTCCTGTCTGTGACCTTAGATAGCAGCTAGAAGATAAGGACCTGCTATTTTATGAGGTGAGTCAAGTCAGATTTTCTGCCTTTTCCCTAAGAAGTTGCCTGGGAGGAGCTGTGGTGACAGTTAACAGCAGAAGATAAGCAAGTGATTGACCAGTGTTTTCAGGAATATCAAGAATGTAGAGACTGGTTTTCCTTTCATCTCCCACATGCTACTGATATTTCTTAGTGATACCCATAGAGAACTGCAGAGAAGGACAAATGGGGAATGAAACATGTTGGTAGTCTCATCAAGGTGGTTTCTGTAAAGCAATCCCTAAGTCCTGATTGAACAGATTCTAGCAGAAGTCACATTTCTCCTGCTGTTGTGTGATTTGATGCACTAGGCACATTACTTGTAAGTTACATGGCACGCATTACTATCATGTTACTCAGTAACTGAAGAATAATACGCAATAAGCAAATAAGCAACACTATTGATGTGTACAACTCATGCCTTTGGGCCCGAAGAGTGGTGGTGAATGGAGTTAAATCTGATTGGTGGATGGTCACAAGTGGTGTTCCTCAGGGCTCAGTATTGGGGCCAGTTCTGTTTAATCTCTTTATCAATGACCTGGATGAGGGGATTGAGTGCACTCTCAGTCAGTTTGCAGATGACATCAAGTTGGGCAGGAGCGTTGATCTGCTTGAGGGTAGGAAGGATCTACAGAGGGATATGGACAGGCTGGATCAATGGGCCAAGGCCAACTGTATGAGGTTCAACTGGGCCAAGTGCTGGGTCCTGCAGTTGGGTCACAACAACCCCATGCAACACTACAGGCTTGGGGATGAGTGGCTGGAAAGCTGCCCGGCGGAAAAGGACCTGGGGGTGTTGGTCAACAGCTGGCTGAATATGAGCAAGCAGTGTGCCCAGGTGGCCAAGAAGGTCAACAGCACCCTGGCTTGTATCAGGAATAGTGTGGCCAGCAGGACCAGGGAAATGATTGTCTCCCAGTACCGGGCGCTGGTGAGGCCGCACCTCGAATACTGTGTTCACTTTTGGACCCCTCACTACAAGAAAGACTTTGAGGTGCTGGAGCGTGTCCAGAGAAGGGCAACGAAGCTGGTGACGGGTCAAGAGAGCAAGCCCTAGGAGGAGTGACTGAGGGAACTGGGGTTGTTTAGCCTGGTGAAAAGGAGGCTGAGGGGAGACGTTATTGCTCTCTACAACTACCTGAAAAGAGATTGTAGTGAGGTGGGGGTTGGTCTCTTCTCCCAAGTAATGAGCAATATTGTTGTGCAATTGCAATATCAAGTTGTGCCAGGGGAGGTTTAGATTGGATATTATAAAGAATTTCTTCACCAAAAGGGTTGCCAAGCACTGGAACAGATTGACCAGGGAAGTGGTGGAGTCATCATCGCTGGAGGTATTTAAAAGATATGTAGATGTGGTGCTTAGGGACATGGTTTAGTGGTGGACTTGGCCATGGTAGTTTTATGGTTGGACTTGATGATCTTAAAGTTCTTTTCCAACCTAAACGATTCTATGATTCTATGGTTCTATGTAAGCAAGGTTAAGAAGAAAGTGTCTGTTTCTGTTGTATCACAAAAGCTGTTCCAGCACAACACAACACACTGTGCAGTTCATGCGGGCAACCTGATCTAGTGGAAGATGTCCATGCCCACGGCAGGGAGGTTGGAACTAGATGATCTTTAAGGTCCCTTCCAACCAAACCATTCTATGATTCTATGATTCTCTGATCATATGATCCTATACTGCTTTTATGCCAACTACACGTTCACCAGTATTTTGAAAACCTTGCATAAGTTTTGAGATAAATGGTATCTGATACATAATAACCATGTCAGTAAACTTAGTGCATCTTATTTAATTAGCAAGACATTGGTTAGCAGGAGGGCTTTAACCATAGGATGTATTGGGATGCAGCCATAGCCTTCTCCCATTAGCACTTCTTGGGAGTTGCTTTTTCTACTTCACAGGATTCAGTTCCCTTTTTAACACATCTTGCCTCTGCTGGCACTACCCTTCTTTTGACCTTGGTGATAATGCACACTGGGTTAACACAACAACTGAGAAGTGTCTGAAACTGACTTTAACAAAGATGCTACTAAAGAAGGTGTAGAAGTCTCTTAAATTGGTAATTAACAATCTTTAGTGAAAATGTTCTTCTACTAGTTAGCTCAATGATTCAAAGTTGTGACTGTCGGGTACTATTTCTGGCTTTCTTATCTGTCATTGTTTGAAAAACAATTCAAGCACCTGCAAAAAGCTTGCAGCAAGTCTGTAGCATTCAGTGTGCTGTTTGAGACAGGGGTGCTGGAGGCAGTCGATGACCTGTAGTATCACTGAAAAGAGGCACTTCTTTTGACTTCTATCAAAATATGAGAGGGAACAATAATATTTTCCTACCTCACTGTGGTCTCAGGAGATAAAATTAATTAATTACTGCAAAAGATGCTGAGTTCCTCTGATTAAGAGTTCAGTATACGTGAAATATAATTAACTAGCTTATATAAAGTGCTTTGAAACTCTAGGGTGATCCAGTGGTTGTATTTAAAATAATGTTTGCTGCCTTCTGAAAATTATGTCTCCCAATATGCAATTGTTCCTCAGATCTTTATGCACATGCTTACTACTAAGCACATGGGTGGTTCCTTTCAAGCTATTTGGAATATTTGTATTTGCGGAAAATAGAATTCCCCTCCGATATTTTACAATATCATACTTCTTGTGTATTTATTTATGTATTTGTTAAATCAAATTAATGTAATTATCCATTTACTTTATTACTTGAAGCAAGCTAAATTTTAAGAATGTTTTCAGTTATCCTGAACATCATGTCCCATTTGCTCACACACATCAATTTTTAACTGAATGCTTTTGCACAGGAAACCTAGGCTATTCCAAGACATGAGCATTATTGATATTTTTTTATATTGCAAAAGATCCTGGAGATCTTTTTTTTTTTGAGACAAAAACCCTCTTTGCACTAAGCCACTATAAAGATAGAACAAATTACATTCTGTGCTCTTGAGTGCTTTATAGGCAAGTTGAAAACAGCAACAGTTCATCTGCGAATATATTTAACCAGTGAAAAGTAGGCAACAGGCAGAAATTCTGAAGATGAATAGTAAAGACGCTTGAGACTGTAAAGGAATCAACTCCGATACATGCCTTCAGTGATAAAGGGAAATTTACCATTGACTCCAGTGCTATAGGGACTTTATCTTCGAATTTGGGAAGGAGTGAGCTTAGCATAGTCAAATGTTATGTTCAAGAGGAACCCAGAAGCATAGATCCCTTCTGAAAAGTCTTGATTGTACCATGCTAGAGTAGGTCTTTCCAGAAGGAGATACAGGGTGAGACATTTACTGCGACTGTGTTGCACCATATGTGTGATACTGTGCCTGCAGCTACATATATCTCTGTATGAGTACATCTACATTTGTGCATGGTTCAGTGCAGAGACAGAAGGATCAGGGTTTGATCTGGTGTGATCTGTTATGGTCCTAGGACAGTACAGCCACTTTGCATCTTTACTAGCGATGATGTCTGCACTCATGAGTTTCAGCCATGCACCACGTGTAGTACGTGCTGCAAAGGAGATTTGGGTACGGCTGTCCCTGATTGCCTTGCCATCTTCAGGGCAATTCCTGGTGCATGGAGAGCTGAGTGATGAAGGGCCTTGAAGCTGCATTGCAAAGGGGGTCTAGGTGGAATAGGACTACAATTTTGAATCCCTTGGGAGAGAAACCACTTCAAGGCGCATACTGAAGGATGCCAAGTGATGTTGTATAAATGCTAGGTTAGGGGACTATTGGCCATCTTTTAGCATAGGAAGATGGAATAACAGACCATCTACATGCATCCTTTACCTACCACTTTAATTATCCATTTCCACTTTCATAGCCTGCAGTAATATAAGGAGAGCTGAATAGTTTTGATTATAAAAGTAGCCGTGGAATTATTTTAGAAGGATAATATCATATTTTGTCTGATGTTAGATACCAACAGCTATAATGTATTTCTTCAAAATATTTTGAAATTATACATCATGTCAACTGGCTTCTATTATTCATTTTTGCAGTGGGAGGCAAATTTTGCCATTGCTCCTTTTCTTTTTTAAATAATGTTTTAGTTTTAAAATGAGAATTAGAACCATCTGGCTCATAAACAGTAGGCAAATAACATTTCTTCATGATTGATTATGCAACATAACCTCAGGTAAGTGTAGCATGACCAGTTAATTGAAAATTGCTTTCCATTTAGAATTCACTCTGTGCTAGCCAATGATAAATAATTATTTCATCTGGCTCATTTCACATTATACACTTTAAACACTCAAGCCCCTCGCTGACCTGAAAAAACAAAGCTATTATTCTCTATTCCACATCTTTTTGATGCTCTTTTTTTATGTTTCATTCTCCTATTTTATTAGCACTTTTTTGTTTTTGAATTGCTCTTATTCAGACAGATGGGGGAAACAGCCTATTTTATCTATGCTTCCTTATTTCCCTAAAGATTGTTTGTTATTTGAGATATAATAAAAGAACTGAGTGAACTCTTTGACTCAACTGTTGTGGAGTAGCTGCTACAGCCTGCAAAGGTACATTGTGTTTTCAGAACTGAAACAATCATGTTAATCCCTGGGAATGGAGAAAAATGAACTATACAAAACAATAAAATTGAGAAACGGATGTTGCAAAATTTGTGTATTTTGTGTTATCAATTTCAAACACTTCGTGGTGGCCTGGAGAAATTTTCACATCAACTGACACAAAATTATAGTCATACAAAATGCCCTGTTATCATATGAAATGAGAAGATGGAATTCTTTAGATTGCATTTCATCCTAGGACTTCAGGTTAGCTTGAGCCAGTGACAAGACACAGGGTGATATTTTCCTCTCAAATTTATCTGAGCTTCTTTCTGGAAATGCTGTTGCTATTAATCTAGTTATTGACAATTCTAGTTATAGGTGACATTTAAATATTTATGTGACTATAAGAGTTTTATATCTCATTTCTTCTTTCTTTCTTCTTTGTTACAATGATGTGTTCTGTCTTTCAGTTGTTTTCAAGTAGCAGCATAAGCACTTTAGAGTCACAGCATGCATACCTTCAATATATATTCATTCTGTAAGTAGCTTTATGGCTTTGTTGCAATTATTTACAATAACGGGTGTTCAAATATTGAGGTATTCGTTTTGTTTTCCATTCAGTTTGCTGCTGACAACTGGCAGATCAGCATGTAAAACAGGAAGCTCAGCTTCAGTACTTGATTTAAGCTGAGCTGAATTTATGTCACAAGATTAGTGAAAGGAAATAAAATCTAAAATTCTGATTCCTTAAACAGTCTCAGACAATTTACTGCAATATATATAGAGAAACAGAAAATCATAATATGGTTAGTGATTTGCATTTGATGGGAAGAAATATTAGCTGAAGAGCTCAATGTAGCAATATTCATGTCAGCCATTACATCCCCTTCTCACCCCATGTAATCAAATCCCTATGTAAAGTGGTTCATTACTGTGAATGTTATGATATTGAAGATTGAGAAGAAAGGATGTTAAGCTCCCTTTCTCAGATAAGACATGCTTCTGTTTCAAGCAAAAAGTTTAGCTTTATTTTTTTAATGAGGTACATCATCAAGTTTGTCTCCCATAAAGATATGTGAGCTTCAGACATTCAGGTGGAATAGACAAAAATAAAAGATCACAGTAATAAATATTTTAAATTATGAAGATGAGAAAATATTTCAGTAAGCAAATCTCAGATTTTTTCTCTACTTCTACATGAAGCATTAAAAGTCTACACTAGGTGTCAGATTCTCCATACTGTTGTACCTGTCTTAAACTAAAGGAAACTTCTATAAATAGACTTGAGCTATCAGAGACTCAGGAGCCATCCACACTGCCAGAAATGTTTTCCTGCCTGATAACAGTAATAATTTCATTAGAGAAAGAGGTCCACTGTAATTTTTTTTTCTAATCTTGTTTTTATACTAAGAGGTCAAAATGGTGCGGGGTTTTTTTTCAGTATTTAGGACCCAGATTAGACATAGAAGAACAAAAAACTTCTGCATTTACAAGTTTTAACCTAATCCCTGGTCACAAAGCAAGAGTCCTGGAACATGTGCCATTATGATAAGAATCATCATCTTGAGGATAGATTATCTTGGCTGCGGCAAATGGAATAAAAACAACACATTGCACTTTGATGTATAAAATGCATAAAAATATTTGAAATATTTTAAAAATTAAGAACTGTATTTCTTCTTAATTCTACCAATAGCTAGTGCCAATACCAGGAGTAAGGTCCCAGCAGTATTCCACATTTCCTGTTAATCTTACCAGTCCTACTGAGAAAAGAAGACTCTCCTGACAGGTCCATACTGCTTCTTTCTGCAAAGGTTTTGTTACGCAAGAACACTAGATACTCTTGAAGGTTTTTTTCATTTCTCAGTGACACATCCTGCCCACTAAAGGCTGAGGAAGAGTTCTGGAAGTCAGTGTTTTTGAAGTAGATCTCTTCTCATATCTGATCATGTTCTAGGGCAAATGTTTAAAGAGAGAGAAACACAAACAAATGCATATTCTTATTTCAATAGTCATGGATACCCTTTGCTTAACTTGGATTGCCCTGTATTAAATGCTTATAAATCTAGAGACCACAGCTAGATACAGACAGAAGACAAATAATTATACAATTACTTACTTGCACAATAAGACTTCAGAATAGCAGCTTCTTAAGCGCTGTAAAATGTTCTGGCAAAAAAAAAAAAAAAAAGCTTTGAGAGGAGCTTTGCAATTGTATGAAGATATTTCCACATAAGAAAAGGGACACAGAGAAATCTGAAGGATACTGATCTGAGAACTTAACTGGCAGTGCTGTGTAAGGAGAGAGGAATATTCTTGACAATGAAATGGGGATAGTAAGTAGCACAGAGAGACTGGGTTTAAATGGTTATGTCTACAGGACCTTGAAGAAAGTAATGATGGCCTCTTCCAGCTCTTGCCTACCACTGTCTGAGAAGAGTCCTCTAAAATATCTAGTGACCTGAATATTCAGTGCCATAGATGTTAACTGGATCATTCAGGAAAACACAGCCCTCCACACTGTACCATGGAAGACCTACAGATGGGGTGAACACAGCTCTGATGATGGGTGCTCGAAGTCTGAGTTTGGTTTGGTCACTGAATTTCCTTGGGGAAGTCATTTGATGTCTGGTTCTCCTCTGTCCCTTCACTGCACTGCTCTGCTTCTCTCCTTCCCCCAAACCCTAACTATTTAGATGGTAAACAGTATGTTGCAGAGGCTGTTGTTGGATTATCGCAAGCAATGTTTTCTTAGACCTTTGTTTTACTCTTAACTCTGCCACATAATGTGTGGGTGACCATGGCAAGTTGGATCTCATTATTTGTCAGATGGGAATGACGATACCCGTTTCCCCTCTGCAGTACCTTGAGACTGGTAATTGGCATATTAGTGTATAACTTCAACTATTAATATAGAGCAACTCCATCTTGTTTTGATAGGTAGTATCCCTTTAAGTGTTTTAGCTGATTATCCATCTTCTGCGGCTATTAGCTCACCTCCTATAAAAAATACTCCAGAGATCATAGACCAAATATGACTAATGGATAGGTCAAACATCACAAGTACTTGGAAAG
>NW_009614664.1:10409-32769 GCF_000690535.1 Cariama cristata | reverse complement strand
AAAGAGTGCAAAAGGCTCCAATTTCTTGTCTAATATAGTAAATGTTTTGGCCATCCCATACTTTCCACTCAGCTCATCCCATGAGACTGTGGTTAAATGGTAGCAGAATAAGTGTTCCTAGATTAACTGTCTCCAATTTCAGACTGCAATCACACTTACAGGATTCACAAATGCAACCATCACTCAAGAAAACAACAGTGAAAGATCAGGGTTTTAAAAGGAATCGCTTCAATGTTGACATGAGAACCTGAAACAGAGCAGACCTACATCCAAGTTTGAAAATGAACTGCAAGGACTCTGAAAAGGACTGGCACATTTAAAGGACAAATTGCAATTCGCACTAAAATAAATAAGTCAAAACACATAAATAAAGTCCAAATAGGAAGAAGAATCTCAGATTAGCTTAAAAATGACTTCTGGGCAGTGATTCTTTAACATACACTTTAACCTCCTCTGCACATTAGTGACTGAATACCAATGCAATATATTCAAATGTTGCTGCTATACTATTGAAACTGGCAATAAAACAAATGAAAGAAGCTCAATTTTCTGCTTAATTTCAAGGCATTAAAGCAAATGTGATTCTTCACAGTACTTTCAGCAGAGACTTTGGTCCTTGTAGGCAAGAATCATAAATCATCTTCTGCACCAGAGCTCTGGAACATGTTGCAGATATAAACATTTTGTTCACATACGCTAAAGCCCATCAAAAAAAAAAGTCTTTGACTCAGTTTAAGAAAAAAAAATTCTCCTGTGAACTGGAGGACATAACCGCAGATCAAAATCCAGTGAAGACAGGTATTTATTCAGCAATCAGTAAATACCTTTTAACTTATTTGCATTTGTAGAGAGCATTAAAAGAATGGCATTCTAACAATGCTCTCATTATTCTAGTTGTTTTCATTACACAGGATTGTCTATTTCTTTGTGCTTATAGTCAGGAAGAAGTGCCAAATGAATACTATTCATAATCAAATATGATATACAGAGAGTCTTATGTCTTATGTCTGATCATTATTTTATTATAAATATTGTTTGTACACAAATATTGGATAAAAGACATCTTCCTGCTTCAGAACCTTGAATAAGAGCCAGTTTAGAGGGGGAGAAACATTTCATTTTACCTCTGGAATTTCATTCCTAAACATGGAGCTGCCCTTATGTTTATAAAGACACCATAAAAGCCCAGTGAAACGCAATGCATAACCTAGGATTTTTGACCAAAACCATGGGACTTTCATTTTTAGTGCCTTTAATATAATTTTCTCTATTATCAGAATGAAAATACTGAAAAAATACTTCAGAATAAGTAAGTAGGGAATGAAGAAACCCCAAATCTGGCTGCTAGCAATAAAGAATTCGACTATCACATGATATCACATTTGGTATGTGGGCAGGCTGGAAGTACTGCAGAAACAACTGATAATCTTGTTGGTCTCTGAGTTTTCAACTTTGCTTGAGCAGCTATTTGTTTATTTTGCTATTTATATCTCAACTGCCACTTGGAACATGCTTAAAATACGGCAGAAATTCACAGTGAAATAACTTAAATCAGATGGACTGTCTTCCAGCCTTTCTTACTTAAAAAGGGGAAAGAATCCTACAAGTAATATAACTCGGAGAAGCGCACATCTTAATTTTACAAAATATTGCTCTAACTTCAGATTACAACAGGACTGGACTGACAGGTCCAAAGTTTAGTTTAGAAGAGATATTTTTCTTCAAAGCACTATTCTTCCGGGCTGCTTTCCACGTAGGAGACATTTCTCAAGTTTGTTTTTCCAATGTAGGACCTAAGCCTTATTCTTAATTTCAAGTCCGTTAATCAGAAATAGTAAAATCTACTTTCTATGCAGGCTATCTTTCTTTGGTCACCCAACTAGAATGAGTTGGAGGAATATGCTTTCAGACCCTTTCAGCATCTTGCCAGTGCTGAGATACTGAGAGAGTCATCTCTTGTGGAGGGATGCTACTTTTGTTTTCTCAGTTCAACCTAAACATTCCCAACATGTACGTTGTGGTTTATGAATCTTGTGTTTCTTGCAATTTGTCATTCCAATGCAATCACTGAAATAAGTTTTATACCACCAATTGAAATTAAGGACCCCACTTGAAGTAGCACCATGTAAAGGCAAGTTTTGCAGGATTTTTTTTTACCATCTATTCAAATCAAGCATTACAATAATTAGTTACTGCTGTGGATATAAGTTTCTAGGCCTCTGAAGGACAAAGATGTCTCTCCCACTCCTTCCTTCACTTTGGTCTACTACATTCTTCTTTGTTTTTTGCTTTATTTTGTAGCCTTCTTACTTCCTGGTTGAAGAGCTTCATTCTCAATTTCCCATTGGTCTCTACACTGATACTGATCTAACTTAGCAATGTGAAGAAGTGCATCCAAGGATATATTTAACAACAAAAAAACTTCCTAGTTTTCAGTAGTTGTTCTTAAAACCCCATCCATAAGCAGGGAAATGGTCCTAGCTATATCTAAGAAGAAAAACTGAGACAGAAATGTGGGATCACTGAAGCATATAGACTTCTCAATTGAATTTTTAAAAGGAATGTAGTTAAAATTTAAGATGTCCACTAAGGAGGAAAAATCTGAAATCCTCAGGTCTACAAATTCCTTGTTATCACTGGTGAAATTGCAAAGGTGCCTAAAGTTCTGATCTGCAAATGCTCCTTCCTGCAACTCCATAGCTTACTTGATTCCAAATTGGGATCTTATAATTTGCTTTGCTACCTAGCTCCTAGAAAGACTCAAACCAAGGTATTCACAATATACCTATGGTGTATCTGTGGGAACAAGCACAAAAGCATCAACTACTTTTGTGAGACTAGCTGATTAATTAACAGGAAAGAGAAGGAGAACTCACTTTATTTGTAGTCCATCTGGATCAGATGTTAAGGATAATTCACCCTGGGAACAGGTAACACCCCCCATGAGCTCTTTATGCTAAAGAAGTTAAAAACCACTCATCAGAAACTATCCAAACTAGAGATGATCTTAGCATCTGTCGGACATTTCCCCTTTTCATTGAAGCCTTTTTGTTGTGCAGCAAAGAACTGAAGAGCCACTGGACTGGACAGAAAACACAAGAACAAACCCAAGTCTTTAATACTGCTATCATGAAATTTGCCTAAAAAGGGTGAGCTGTGGATTCCTGTTCTTGTCCCAAGCAGTGTTTATGTATTAAATGTTAAACAGCCAGTGAATAAAATAAACAAACATGCTTGAGAGCTAGGACTGGAACCTGTGACTTAATCTCCAAGGCAGAGAGCTCTGCTGTCACTGACTGGCCTAGCTAATCTTAAACTCTTTTCTGCATAAATTCAGGACACCCTTACAGAGAAATGATTTCTAGCTTGTCATCCAAGACCCTTTGCTGGGAAATGGGAGATTTGGCAATATGCCATCCTGATAACTCTCCCCTGTTGTTTAATAAGGAGTTTGTGTGCCCAGCTCAAGGCTGAACCTTTCTTGCCGAGAGCCAAGAACCTACGCCTGCCCTCGCGGGTGCCAATACCGACATCTATACTTGGTGTTACATCTAGGCAGAGCTGTTCTCTGGCATGGAGGCCAACGGTCAGAGTACTGCCTGCCTTATTGCTGTTCAGCTCTTTTACCTTTCAGAATAGGGTGCTTACAGCAAAAGTGACTGTTGAGAGTGGCCAGCAGCCCATGCTGGTTTACAAAGCATGTCCAGGGACTGTCTGGGAGACTTAAGTGCCAGTTTGGGTCATTCTAGCAGCTTAGCCATGTAGAGTCAAGTTCCTGTGCTTGGGAACATTCCCTTGCAATGTTTAATTTGTTCTTTTAAACATAACCATAGCAATCTGTCAAAGTCATGCAGGAAGCATCTCGTCCTTTTGCTAATCTGGGTTTATTACACTGAGCCGAGGCTCTGGCTGTAGGCACCGGTCCTCAGCAGTCCCTGCTGTTCGTGGAGCGCACCCTGACCGCTGCAGCTGACAGCCCCCCGCAGCCAGGCAAGCCAGCACCAGTCAGTGTGGGGCCTCTCAGGAGCTTCTTGGCAATCAGGAAGGATGGAAACCTTCAAGAGAAGGACTGGGAGACATCTGTGAAGCAAACTATGTGTATTATGTGCACATACCTGAAGCGTAAACCATCTTCACTTTTGAACCAGAAACTCTTGCTCTTGGCATTGGTTGCTTGATAAAGGTGTTAAATGCTGGGTTTTTTCCCCCTTGTGTCTGTGATTGCCCACAGTAAGTAATAAATTGCATAAAATCAACACTGATCATTCTAACTGCCTTTCATTTTCAGCTTTGAATAGAAAAGATCTCTTTGGACCTTTTCAGCTCCATGCTAATTCCAACTGTGTTTTTAACATCATTTTAATTAATAATTGAAGTATTCTGAAATGGCCAGAAAGACCATTTCTAGTTTTGAATGACAAAATATACCAACAAATCTTTAGATGTCCCTTGACTTATTTGGAGCTGCTTGATGCAAAACCACCATAGAATATTAGACTGTTTACTTACACTTCAAATATATGTTTAAGCACTGACATTCTAAAACTTTGGCCCAGTATGCCAATGAAGCAGCTTACTTAGTCCATGGCAAGCCACAACTTTGTGTTATAGTGCAAAGGCATCAGGACTGAAGTAGAACTTCACCCTTACTTCATTGTACTCAGCTGGATAGCCCTAGATTAACAGCAGGACCTAATGAGCAGGTGCATGTGCATGCTTGAGTTAAGAGCAAGACAGGGCATTCTGGCCCACTGTTGCCACCAGCCTCCTGTCAGTGCTCTAAATCAGGGCAATATCACTTCATTATTGCTTTTCATGAATATTAATGCTCAATCAATCAGCTATATTAGCTTGGCTTAGCTGGCATACCACAGAACTGTCAGATGTTCTGAACAGCAAAAGTAACATATATCTTTCTTATGTTTGTGTGGAAAATCCTGGAGAAAATAAAACTCTATTACTATTTATTTGGATGTTATGTATAACAAGAAAACATCTGTCAAGCAACAGAAGTTATTAACTGCTTAGTGCATTTTTCTGCACGTCAACCTCTGCCTTTTACACTTTAGAGGATGTATACAGATTATGGGTAAGCCTTATGGATCAGCTGGTTGACAAGTGTGATTTGATGTAAGTTTATAAATTCTTCAGAGTTACTGGAGCTCTGTAATTTACAGAAACTGAAGAACATTTTTCAGGTTTAACCAGTTTTTTGGCCATATTCTGCAGATTTAAAATACTGACTAGACTGGCCATTGGGATCTACTCAGCTGTATATTGACAGCAATATCATTAACTTTGTACTTGCAAAAATCTCAAAGCATTTTGGGAGTATATATAAAAGTGAAATTAGGACTATAACTATTGTTTTTGTGCCTACTACATGACAGTAACATGATCTCAGGCTTTAATCAGTCTTGCCATTGCACCTAGTAGTGCTTAATTATTGATAAGTCTTGTAGTAGGCATAGAGTGGCATATGACATCTACAGTAACTGGTTCAGAATTCATTTGGGGAGGTAAGGTGAAGGGTTGGCAGACAAATGAGTTTGCATAAAGCTTGTTTCGGCAGGAAACTGAGTACTCCTGCTTTTTCCCTTCCCCCTGAACTACCCTAAAACTCTCCTTTCTGAAATATCTTTCGATGTAAATGTGCAGGGTGAACAAGAAGTGTATGCTGAAAAAAAGTGAAGTTGCATGAATTTGGCAATATGATTTAGTTTATTCTGGTAGCATTACATTTTCCCAGAAGCAGACCCAGTGGGAAGGTCCCATGAGTTACAGATTAACAGTTCCTTTTATTTTATTTGAACATAATTTTTGGCAAATCTTTTTTTAAGCCTAAAGAAAACTAGATCAAATGTACATTTTAAGACAGAATTCCTATGACAAACAACTTATGACAAAGAGAAATGATATAATACTATATTTTTTTAAAAAAAAAATCTGTTAAAAAGGCTTAACATGATCATTCCTGAAAGTAATGCATTCCATGAAATAATGCCATCTTTTACTTTATTCACCAGTACATGTTTATCTGAATCAATCACAGCTGCTCAGGAAATCATGTAGAATATCATGTAGAATGAATTTACCTTTTTCTTTTTTATTTTTTTTTCCCAAAAGGCAGAAAATTTTGTTTCATTTTCCCTTTTGATCAGATATTTTGTTCTGAAACTCGTTTCCATAAAAAATAAAAATAAAAAATCATGTTTTGTCTTTCTGACTTTTTGGGTTTTTATTTTTTTCCACAAGAAAAATCACATTTGCAACTCAGTTAATATGAAATGAATAATCGTTCACACCACAGAAGCCACGTGTTCTTCTCTGACTCTTGTCTCACATGCAGTTGCAAAGAAAGCAAGTCAACATTACTGATACAGTGGCAAAAACTATCTGAATAGCATCTCTGCAGCTTTTTCCAAGTCCTTCAAGCCAGTAAGTTTTTGGACATGCTTTTTTCTTCAGCTAGTGTCTTGTTGGTGTGACTGCACTGGCCTTAGTGGTTTCTCAATGGACATTTGTCATTTATATGGTATGTCACTTTTCTTTTGGATATGATGATTGCATTGTGATTTCTAAACTATTTGTATCCAACAAATGGTTTTCTGTTTGTTGGATAGTTCTTCTAAGGATATGATGATTCTTACAAATACTAAAAAATCCTCTTTACTTTTAATTTCATTGTTGCTTATCTACGGTACCCAAGATCAGGGGCTGCGTTTTAAACTCATAGAAAGAGAGAGAGAGGGATGATGAATTACAAAGTTCACTTCCTATTATAAAACATATTTAAATGCAGAGATAGAGCTTGAATTTACTAGCCAGGGAAATTACAGCACAGCTACCAGCTAATTCTCCTGTATGCTACTTTATAGCTCTGGAAAATCATACAAGATACCGAGGAAATTAGTCACTTCTGACATTCAGAACAGATCTCTTTTTGAAAGCTTCAACATTCTGTTTGTATTGTCGGAGGCATACAAGGTGTTTGAGAAGTAGCTTACAGGCAACCGGCCAACCTCTCCTGAGATAACCTGGGAGAAACTGTTATCTAATTGGTGGATGAAACCATTTATTATTTATTAGTGCCATTTTCTATTACAGGTTCTCAAATCTGCATGTCATTGTGTCATAAAGCAAACCAAGTTAATCTGAAAATAAAAGTATTTGTTCACTTCTTCATTTTAATATTATAATTTTAGATTAAAAGTAGTTTGTTGACGAATAGCTCAAACACTTTCCTAACTTGAATTTTATCAAAATAAGAGTCTCTCAGAAAACTTTTTTGCTCAGTTATAACTGCACCCCCAATTTAGCTATGTTATTTTAAATTTAACCGCCATTTTAAATAGGGGACATATCAAATAACACCAACTTTGCTTGTTACAGAGAAATCTACTTTAAAAAGGTATTGACAAATCAAAAGCTTTAGAGGACATAAAAGTCTTACAAACGATTTAACAAATATAAACTGTGAGGAAATGGATTTATTTTCCTAAGAGAAAAAAAATGTCCTTCACAGTTTCTATGGCTGGAAAAAGTGGTTACAAAGAAAAAATTTATAAATTATTTTCCGTGTCTCCTGCTGTTAGAAGAAAACAGGAGTTTGTTGTATTTGCAGCAAAGATTTATGCTAGGTACTAATAAACTTACTTTTTTCCTTAGCTTTCCTGTGAAGCTGTGGTAGAGTAGCTACCTAGAAAGGTTGTGGTATCCATTTCATTGGATGTGTTTAAGTGGCTAACTTAAATGTAAATAACCCATAGCACAGTACTAAGACTGTGGGAAGATTTTTAATGGCAAAAATGCCAGGTGAGTGCAGGGCTATGAGCTAAAGCCCCTTGGGTTTTGCCATATGCAGAGGAAAACGGCAGATGAACTGACCAGTGGGACCCTATCCCACCGTGGTGCATCTGTGCTGGGTGGACCTTAGGAATGAGTTTGGGATTGGAGTCAGGGAGAAAAAAGATTACTGACCAAAACCAAAGTGAGCTGAGGGGAGAATAAGATAAGAAGGAGCATCCAAAAGTTATGTGTCACCTTGAACAAGCCACATCAGAATTTACAAGCTAGTTAGGCAATGAACCAGCAAATGGGACCCTAGTGGGATTTTCAGAAGCACTTAGACGAAGTGTCAAATTTTTCAGCCGAAAGTAGAGTCTGAGGTGCTTTAAAAATCTCACTTGTGCTATGTGTGTCTACAGTGATGGTGATACCCTAAAAATATGGCCTCTCAGCAGCCCACTTTTCTCTAAAATGGAAATAATAGCAATAACAACAGTAGTTGCTCTCTTGCAGGGTGCCTCTGAAGACAATTTTGTTAAAAAGGGACTCTGGGATTCTCAGGTACTGTGTTGTGAAAGCTACAAAACCAGCAAAAATGTTACTTTCCTTGCTGGTGTTCAGGGTCAAGTGTGAGCCCCAAAGTTTAGCTCCACTCCTAGCAAGCCATGGAGGCAGATTAAGTCATTCAAAATGAAAAAGGCATTTCAGCAAGAAGACTCAATAGCCACAGCCACTGTTGACCCCAACATATCTAAAAGCAAATCTAAGGTGCAATTCTTACTATGATCTCTGCTTTTTTATCTGATCTAAAGTTGGGATGGGACTCAGCTTCAGAATAACATATCTGGTATTCAGGTATCTACATGTAGATGCTTGCACATGAGTTAGTGTTGAGTAGTCAGTGGACACCCAGCCAATACTGTCAGTGGAGTCTGGAAGTCTGTCTAGCTCATCCTAAACAACAAAGCTGCCTACATTTAGGCACCTAGTGCTGTTTGAGACATCTTCAGGCTTCCAAAATGTCTGCTAAGGCCTGGCAGAAATGCACAAGACTTACAGGAGATTTCATGCCCTGGATACCCTTGCAGTGTCTGAAGCGACACTATTCAGCCACGTTTAGGCAACCGAACCTTATCCTTATTTTGTATCAGATGAATACATTTGTAGACTACAGTGACTGTACTGGGATCCTAAACATCTCTTGACCAAAGGAAATCACCACACAGACAGTGATTTCAAAGTGTTAGTTTGACAAGGAAATCCAGCTATGGTCTAGTAGAAGTACTATATCCCACTGCAAAGTGGGACTGTCTTACATAATTATATTTTGGGTAGAAAATTACATCAGGGTTTCAGCTGCAACAATTACTACTGATCCACAGCTCTAAGCACCATTTAATAAGAGCATACCCTTTCTTCTCAGAAGGCTGCTCTCTCAGCTTGTGCAAGAACATTAGTTTCAGTTTGTTTTGGCTTCTTTCCCTGTTTTCCCTTCTTTCTCCAGGAGATAAAATGTCTAGCAATCCTTTTCTAGACTATGACTCTCCAGTGTCCCTCTGGTCAGTACAAGGTGCTGCTTCTCCATTCCCTGCACATTATCAGCCAGTCTCTAACCTGAGAGCACAGTCCAGGTTAGGTTGGAAAACTGAATGCATTTACTGGTTGTTAAGATTTTGCAAACCTGTGACCTTTATTGAGGCTTTTGCTCTTTACAGAAGCAATTAAAATGCCAGATATTTCTGGCAAGTATTTATACATTCCCTTTTCTTTGTCATCATTTTCTTTGCTGATATAATCTGATTGCCAGGGACAGGAAAGAGCAGAAACTTTAACAGAAATAACTATCATAGAGCACTGGTTAGTGGGTAGCAGAGTACAGGTTTTGTATTCTTAATTTTCTCCTTCCTGACAGAAGTATCTGAAATCTCCAGTATGTGTGCTCTTTTTATCTCCCTGCCTAGGCATATAGTAAAGACAACCTGTGCCATTTTGGTCCATTCCTGTAGAACTGCAGGGAAACATTTTAGTGCTTAATAGACTCTCTCACACTGAACATCCCTTATTCCCCATTCTTTGGCCTCTTTATTTTCCATAAACATTCCTCTCAGGCGGCAGAAGCAGCAGCGAGCCAGCCTTGGATGTGTATGTAATTATTAGAGACCCTTCCCAGAAAGATGTGTGGAAAGATGCCGTCTTATTTGACCCATTGGCCCTGCATTTATACTGCAGTGAATGCTATAATTTGGGATACTTTATCAGTGATTCAGAGAACACAGGTTTTTCTTCTTTTCTTTTTCCCTATAGCTGTTTTTCTTAGCGTTTTTCCAGGCCTGATGCAAAACCATTCTCAAATAGTCATATTTGTTCCTGCTGGTACTGAAAGACGCACATGCCAAACTGGCATACTTGGTGGCAGTTACTTGCTGATTAATTTTTTTACCATAGAACAAGATTATTTTGTTTACCCTAAACTTTTGTTATCATGGTTTTCCCAAAGGAAAGGAAGGAAGGAAGGAAGGAATAGGAAGAAAACAAGTGGCAGAAAATCACATGGTGACACTTACAGACATATCCTCGTTGCAATGAGCCACCAACACTTGCTCCTGGTGCAGGGAAGCCAGGGTGCCCCAGGGGTCAGGGGACACATGGAGATTTCATTCCTAGAGTCCAGGGGTGGAGGTGAAGGTGATGGACAGGGGCAGGTATGCTGCACCAAATGCATTGGGAACTCCAACAAGAGATACAGGACTGGGAGGCTAGTGGCAGGCACAGCTTGCATATGGGGGCTTATATGCATGGAGGGCTCTGGAGGTGTTTCTCCAGGTACTACCTGGCACATGGAGGAAGCTTGTTCTTGACAAAACACACCTATGTGGAGCAGGACTGTCCTGTGGTGGCTTGTTCCCATGCACACATCCTAGCTCCACAGAAAGGTTCAAACAGCTTGCGAAAACTTTTGGCTGAAGATGCAGAGAAGAGCAGGTTTGAGGAGTAGAAGACAGAAGCTATTTTAGCACGTGTTTCAAATACCTGTTAGCTCTCTGCTTAGCAGAGTCTGTCATGAAACCTTAGTTAAGTACTAGTTAATACTTTACTTTCAGGATAGCTGTTGTTTTTTTTGCAGACCCTGAGACACACATCTGTGTCAGGGACAGGGCAGAGTCACCAGCACACAGCTAATACTTCATATGTTGAGATGATGGGGGGAAGGAAGAGTAAGGTCAGGGATTTCAGAGTAAGCATCAGTTTGAGAATGGAAGTGTTGCTGAATATGCAGTGTTCCTGTGGAGCAGATAACATCACAACCTTCTCTAAGGTCTCTACAGAGAGATCCACTCAGTAAAATTACATTGCACCCAGTTTGTGTGAACTTGCATTCATCTGCATCTTTCATTGAATTTAAATTTGTCGAGGCTCTGATTCAGCACTGCAATTGTAGAGACCTTTTCATCCTGTGGTCTGTCTGCAGGACTTGCAAGAGATATCTAATTTTTCTATAGTGCTATTGTGTTGAATCTGCTTGATATGAAAGAGCAAAGACAATTTAAATAACAGGAGTAGTGGCTTTTAACATCTTCAGTCACTTTTCACAAGTATCTGAGTGGGCTATGTCAGCCTGCTCTGTTTGTTCAGTGCATTCAAAGGTATCTAGCTTGTACGTACGTGAACACTAATCCCACTTATTTTGGAAAGAACAGGCTGAAATAAATTCCAGTCAAATGACCTGATTTGAAATTTGTTTCTAAGAGGAGAAAAAGAATAGAAGAGATATTGCTTAACAATATTTCTTTGGACAATATTAACAGAAAAAAAGAAAACTCCAGGTATGTATGATGCTGTAGTGCCAACTATTGCTATCTTACAGCATGAAAGGCTTGAATTTTCATGGACTTATCAGATCTAATGGCCAGGCCAGGATTCTACCTTCTTGTGAGCTTCAGTGTTCTGCTTTGTGTAAGCTCTGTCTTCCAGCTGATGAGATCAACTTTCAGTTAGCTACTTAAACAAACACATAAAATAAAACCCAAAAGTGTCCATCAAACCTGTAGATTCTATTTGAGGGAAAGGCAATGCAAAATGAAGCACTGCAGCACAACATGCAAATATCTTTATAGAACTGTCTCTTATATCTCTATGCTTTTGACCATAGCATTTGAAGTTCAGGAAGACACTCTCCATTACAGAAGTGATTCATCTCTTATAAAACAGTTGCATTAAAGTTAAGTGTTCCATCTAAGCTATGCCTGTACCCCCACAAGGTAACTTGGTATACTAGCAAGTGCAAGTGCATTTGGAGGCGGTGGATTGTTCTCTGGAGTTTCTGAGCTCTATGTAGTAGCTTTAGAGAGAACCTGATGACTAGATTTCACTAGATGTCTAAATTCAGGTAGCTAAATTAGGCAGAAAGAATCCCATTCCAACACTCCACTTTTTGCTGCAACAGTGGAGATGAACTGGCATTCTAATGGTGGAAATGTCTTTAGAAGAAGTCTTAGACTAAAGGCAGGGTCAAAAGGTCAGCTGTTATCCTGTAGCTCTCAACTTTAATTCCAAAGCCAGGGCATATTTCCAGACTGTAGATAACACTGTGAGACAATCTATGATAAATTATGACAATTTAATAACAACTGCCTTAAATAGACTACCAAACCCAAAATATTCGTTAATGTATCAAATAAACTGCATCTGTCAAAAATATGAGTGGGCCATCAATTAAACTTCTGCTCCAGTTCCAGCACTGCCAAAGAGCCTGTGAGAACCTCAAAGAAGACAGTTCAGTCCCTGATGTTGTTCCAGAAATTATTGTCCCATCTTACTGGAAACATTTTAAAAATAACTTCAGAATAATAATCATGTCCATTGCCCCAGCAGTAGCACTTAGGATAGTCTAGACAGTTTCAACATGATAAACTCTTAAGATTGGTTGGAAAGTTTAAATAATAAAGAATTTTCATTGGTATAAATGAATAATTTTCTGTTGAAAGTGGAAAACAAGTAAGTTTGCCAGCCGGATCTGTAATACACAATTGTTACCTGTGGAGTAACCCCAGGTCGCCTACTATGTAAAGGTCTACTGGGATGATATTCAACCTTTGCACTGAACTTTGACAAAGATTTCTTTTTAAGGCTAAGGTCAAATTCTAGTCTAATAACCTACGTTTTCTCTGTCAATGTTTATGAACATGATTTAATTTACTCAACTCTCTTTTCACCGATTAAAACTCCCCAAACTATCCATCTCATGCTCAAGCCAGAACCCTTAAAAACTAAAAAGCATGCCTGCAATTATGATGTTGTGTCTTTAAAAATAACAAAGGAAGAGACTAGAAGATTAATTTGGGGATATGCATACTGTTTATGGTACATGAAACATTCCTTCTCCTAATGCAAAAATACTTGATAAGGTTTACCATTTGATTAGTACTTCAAAATGAGAAGGGCTGTGGGGAAAGAAAAGAATCATGTGGAACTACAGTCACAATCTTGAAATTTAATCTGCTTTGGTAACCCAGAGAGTATTAAAATTGGTGTTGACTTTACTTTCATATGCTAAACATGTCTTGCTTAGTGACCTCTGCCATATCTCAGAACCCTGATCAATAGTTTCCAGGTATCGTGAGTCACAACAGACATGACACTTGATTCTAGAGCAACTACTACTTTTAGATCTTGCATAAATTGGGATCCTGAACTGTATTATGGAGCATATTTGATTCAGGAAATTCTAGAAAGTACAAATCTTAGAAGGCAGACAAATAGTATGGAAATCTGACATGTCATTTTTTTCAAAGAGATTTAGTAAGATATTCATGGATGTTCAAAAGAAGATAAGAATTATGACACAGAGTAACGGGTTGTTAATTTTACTGGTGAAGTGTTTCATAATCTGTGGTAAACAGGCTTAGTGAAGGAGTATATTTTAGAAGGTTACACAGTAGCCTGCAGGGGAAGGGATGTAGATAATGAAAAAGATACCAGAGAAAAATCAGGAGATGGAGCATGCTCTAAAATACTAAATGAAACACATGTATTTAAAATAGAGTATTTTATTATGAGAGATTTCACCACGGTCAATTTAATGGCTTTAAAATATTAAAATGCAATGAGACTAGGGAGGACAAAAATATTTTAAATATAAATCTATTGATTATGAACCTAAATGCAGAGATATTGTGCAGTCAGTTGAGAGGCAGACAAGGATAATGAACAAGAACATAGTCAGAGGTCTTTAAAATGATTCCTTTTGATCCAGGCACTTAACCAAAAATACGTGAACTTAAGGGTTGTTTCGGTTGTTCAGGAAGACTCTTTGATGTTAATAGCGAAAACAATGCAAAATTCCTTTTCTTCTGAATGCATCACGAATGAAGCAAGACACAGCATCTTAGTAAAGTGAGTACACTGCTACAGAATATTTTTAGCCAAGGCTGGTCCTCAAATCCCCCCCTCTTTTCTCAAAGCCAGTTTCTAGGGTTTGTTCAGCTCGTGATTTTAATTTTTCTTTATTCCTCTCTGGTATTTACTGTATTAGATTGGGAAACATTTTGCCTTGTATGGTTTCTGCTCCACTTTGGTCCACAGATTTATGCATAGAGACCCTTGCTGTTTCGGATTGAACCACACTGGCAAGCTGCAACCTCCTCTGCACAGACCAAAGAAGAGGAGTACTACATTCACTAATCTGAAATAGGTTTTGCCAACCCATCATGCTACTATAAGCTTGGTACACGACCAACTTTATTTTATTGGAGTGGTTCACACTTAGTACCCAGGGTTTTTTTTTCTCTGAAAGTGCATCATTCTCAATCAGTGCAAAAAATGAAAACATGAAATTTTCTTGACTGATGGATGAATGATAGACTTTTCAAGGGCAAACGGAAGCTTTCTATTTCATTGTCAAACACCGTGAATTTCCAGACCTCCAATATAGTAAATCTAGGATGTAGCAAGCAGAATTTACCTATGTGCTCAGAGGCAAGCACACGGCTGAATGCTTTGCTAAATCAAAGCTCAACATATTTGTAGAGCAAAACATGCTGTGCTTAAAGGAAGGGAATAGACCATTTGTATTCCAAATGTTTGTACAGTTTGAAAAGTGTTACTGCATTAGCCCTGTCAGCATGACTTACTTTGTTGGCTGGTCCTCTCTGTACTGCTTTTGCTGCTGTTTCCATTCTGTTCATGCCCTACCAGAACTTGCAAAGTAAATGTTACAGTAATTTTGTGCCATCATAAGGTTCTGTGCACTTGCTTTAGTTCCAAGTAATTTCTAGGTAACTATAAGACTTCTCGTTTTCTTCACTTACCTGATTAATATCTATTTGGCCTATCCAGCATCCTATTGACTTTTGGTGCTGAAGTGACAAAAAATAACAGTGCTTGTCCATGATACATGAAAACTATAATAACAAGGAGTGAAAGGCACCTCTGTTTTGCAAGCCTTTGTTCAGAAATTATAATTCTTACTGTAATGAATGTCATGAGCCCTTTGGCTGTGTCAGTAAAGTTGAGCAGCTATGACTCATTGCATTTCCACTAACTCTGGTACCTAGGTTTGCAACCTGGCACCATTCCAACTGTCTGTGAGGGTGAGCCCTGAGTGTGACCATACACCAGTGTGTCCTAATTTGTTTTGGAAGGAAATCTGGATGTGTGGGTTGGGAGAAAACTATGGGCTGTTCTAGTAAGTCTCTTGTTCTGTATAGCTAAAGTCCATGGCCATCTGACAAAGTGCGCTTGTCCAATGGTGCAGATGTACTGAGTGAAACCAGTAGGAGTCACACTGCTGTCTTCAGTGGGAGTATTAAATAAAATTTTATTGACATTTGCCACCTCCACAGAAAAGTCTTAGCACTTCAAAGGTACTGTATTCACGGTTGCCTCTGCAGGCTCTTAAGGAGTTGACAGCTGTGAGAGCACAATAAGCTTCCGTGAAAGACTGATGAACCAATGCCACTCATGCTGGTTTGGTGGTGCAGGGCATGAGAAAAACAGGGAGGCTTGCAGAGCACTGTAGGCACATCAGTGCTGTGCCTGGGTGAGTGGCACCACTTACATGAGTGCAGCATGGGCTGAACCAGCTGTTCTGTTCAGGGTTCTGGAGATGCTACTGCCTCCAGTGTCTCTGTGTGGGTTAAAGAGCTCCATAACTGAAGTGGCTAGATTAGGCACAGGTAGCAGCCCAGTTGTGGGTGTACTGAAATCAGACCAGGGCATGAAGTCCATCTTGTCTACTCTGAGCTCCTGCAATTGAACCACTGCCAAGCTGGTTCAAGGTAGCTCAGGCAGACCTGGCTCTAGAAGCTACAGTCATGGCATCAGCTATGTGATCATTATGCCTAGACTTGAAGATCTAGAATAATGTCCTGTTACAATTAAAATCAAAAAGATATTGCCATTAACTTCTTTGTGACTTCATGGCAACAAAACTTCATAGTTTCATCCCTTTTGATGCTAATCTCAGTTTTTCCAGATTGCAACAGAAACAAAACCCTAAGAGAAACTCCCTGTTTGCAACACTAAATTAAACTGTCTGCAAAATTTATTTCTTCAGTACTGATTTTACTAGTGTTCTTTGAATTATGTCAATCATTGGTAATATCTTATTGGAATATAGTTAGAACTTCTAAGGAAGTAGCTTTGAAGTATTTATTTGGGTTTGTTTTTTTTTTTTTGCTTTAGAATTTTTCCAATAAAAGAAGCAGTTAACCAGAAATTATTACTTGATTCAATCACTAATGTAATCTTAGCCACAAGAGGAAGGATTTTTTTATAAGAATTTACAGCTTATAACCATATCAATTGTTTAGTTATATTTTTGCAAAAAAATCCACAGAGCTTTTATCAGTTAGCTGAAATGTTGTTTCATTTTTATGAAAAACAAATGCCTCAGGCACTAGTTTTTTATGGAGTGTTACATATCTGTTATGTATTCATATGCTGAAACCTGAAAAAAGATGGGGCTTGTTCACACAGCTTCCTGGTTAGACAACCTGTCTTTGCAAGACAGTTCCTTTTGAAAGCTGAGTATTTTCCTTGAAATAAAAATCATAGGGTAATACTGCCTTCAGAATATTTTCAGACGATACCAAATTACGTGGGAAATGTAAATTCTGTACATGCAGGACAACATCTTATTTGACTACAGGAAGGCTGGAAATGAATGAATTCTCTGTTTATGGTTTCCCTGGTGGTCTGATTTTGTTACCTTCTTAACAGTGTTTTATCTTTTAAAAGCAGAACGAAGAAGTAAAAATTCCTGTTCCAAACATGCAACAACAAAGACTTCATCATTCACATCACTCTGCAATAACAGCAGCGTAAGTCAGCAGCTGTGTGCGTAGACTCTAAGTCAGAGTGAGTGGTAACCCGGGACCTATGAATCACAGCTCTCAACTTTTTCAACTTGAACTTTAATGACTTGCTCTTTCTCTTTTAAAGCACCTTCTGTGTGTGATTGCTTTGTGGGAACAACTATTTCTCTTTGTCCTTTGAATAACCATTTCTTTCCTCATGGAAAATTTCCATTTGAAAGAAGAATATATAATAGCATTCAGCCAAACCAATCTTCTTTCCATTTTTTTTTTTTTTTGACTTTTTTGATCAAACACTAGTTGAAGACAGTTGCAAAACAAATACTTGAAGTCTTGTTTCCATCTTTGCAATCAGAACATTCTTAAAAACAATTCCAGCTTCAGGGAAACAAGCTCATTTCTGTTTATGTCTTATCTTGACTCTCAAATGAAAGGTAAACAAAGTAATAGCTTGCTTAGGAAGACATTGAAACCCATGTATTAAGCAGTAATGTTCATATTCCACAAGATAATTTCCATTCTCATAGCTAAGAGAAATATTTTCTCATGCCAGCTTTGATAAGAATAGCAGATAAAATGCCAACAAGCTCAAAACTATTTTATAATCAAATATCAAACTCCAGCAATTTAATTATCTGATTCCAAATGAAGCAGCTATGTTTGAAGCAGCTATTTCACTCTAGGCTGTGCAGCTCTACTGGTATTTGTGCATTATTCTAACATAAAAGAAAGGTTGCCAGGAATCAAATTCTTGCTTCCTTTTGTTTCCCACAACAGAATTTAGGCACTCTGCTATGACTGGTGGTGCTTAGAGGCTTGCAGATACGATATCAGTTTTGGGGGACTCTGCTAAAGAAGGGATGTTAGCACTGGTTAAGCCTACTCTTGTCAGATAGTACCGGAGCTGCCCATGTGGCCACATAATTATAGCTTGATCATGAAGATGGAGAGTATAGGGGAAACCAGACTCCCCCAGTGCACAGTAGAGTCCCATCCCTGCTCCCCACTCTGTTCTGCTGAAGTGAGCTGTCACTACAGCTGTCTATTAGCTTTCTTCCTACAGCAGTTTCCAATATCTTTTGCAAACTACAAATTTTCTTCCAGCAAATCACCTTTTTGCAAGACAGATTCATCTTTCCTTTGATTGTCAGAAATGGTCAACCTCTAGCTGTTTCACTTTTCATCAGCACCTTCATTCAGAATCACATTGTCTTTCTTCCCTTTGGTCCTGATGATGTGTAGGAAGGCAATTAGCTACTACATGATACTTAGGCAGTTTCTGAGCAGCTACTTACAGGACACCAAGATCTGTGCTCAGGGCAATAACACAGTTGCTTTTTTAATTTTAGTTTTTTGATATGTACCCTAAAATATGTACTCTAAAATTTTAGGTCACTACTACATGATACTTAGGCAGTTTCTGAGCAGCTACTTACAGGACACCAAGATCTGTGCTCAGGGCAATAACACAGTTGCTTTTTTAATTTTAGTTTTTTGATATGTACCCTAAAATACTCTAAAAAATTAGGTCACAATTATTAGAAGTTTAAAAAAATCACCTAGTTCCTTTGAAGTAGAAAGCATATATTGAAATTATCCATTCCTAGATCAGGAAAATGTTAGATTTGCTGAGCTGAGCAATGTGCAGAAAGATTTACTGGATGTTAATTTAAAATCAGAAGTTGAGATCACAAAGCAAGACTTTCTAAATATTCATTATGGCCTTCTAAATTGCACTCCTACCATCAAGGTTACACAGTTTATTAAATATTCATAAAAGAGACTACCAAAAAAAATTCTAATTGCAAATAAGTGCAATTGATGTAGATTGCATTATTTATGATTCCATTTGTTAAACTAAGACAATAGAAATTGATGAAAGACATTAAGTGGCCCAAAATTTAAGGTAAATTTAGCACATAATAATCTTTTTTTCTCTGTGTTTTCTGATTGATAGAACTTCTTGGCTTTTACAATAAGTGGCAAAAAAGATTGATTATTTCTGTCTGTCTTAATCTTAATGAAATCTTCATTACCATATGATATAGTGACATTTTTATTAAGTTTTAGGTGTCATTACCAAAAAAAATTAGTAAATAGCCTTCCTGTATTTAGGGAGAAGGGCTCAACATGAGACACTAAAGAGTTTATTACACTGACAAGCAGAGTCTGAACAGCTGAATTTCAAAATTGTGCCACTACTCTGCATGCTGGAGAGAGAGGGAACCTCCTCCTTGCTGAGGACCAGAGTTGCAATTAGACACTTGAGTGACCTCAAACTAACAGCAACTTAATGTCATCTAGTAATAACGATGCAGGGAAAAACCACTCGGTTCATTTAATTAAACTAAATCATGATCAAAATGGTTTATTGATTTATTAACAACACTTAATCAACAACCAGTGAACTATAGATTTAGGATTAATTTGCGAGTTGGAACTAGATGATCTTCAAGGTCCCTTCCAACCAAACCATTCTATGATCCTATGAATACAACAGAAAAACCACAATGTTAGACCCCTACATGATGTTAATAACCACCTACAGATTTTGAAATTTCCTGTTATAACTAATGTAAAAAAATTTTTTTAAATCACACACTGTCCTCCCACAGGCTGCATGAGTTTCAGGCACAGAAAAGAACTGTTGGGTAGAGACAAGGAAGGCAAAGGCAAACCCCTTTCCCTCAGAAGAAGCCAAGTTTCCTCTGCTGCACTGAACATGGCAGGGTCATGAACAAACTGATGTCAGTGTGAGTTATGCTGTTGACTATAAGGAGTCTAAGATTTCACTAGAATCCCTGTATTTGGAGCATTTCTCCTCTTAACTCCCCCTCTGACCTCACAGGTGCAGGATTCTGTTCCCTGCTAAAGCTCTGCACATGAACAGGAAGATTCCCAGTCATTTCAGAAAACTCTGTCTTTCATAGGGCCACTGGGTGATTAAATATCCATTCCCTTGCACTCTGAAATTTTTCTTTCATTTTTATCCTAGGATAGTTCTGTTTCCTGAGTGGTACATAGTACATCTGAGACATAACTCCCTATCTAATGTTAGACTAAGACCATAACTTCCAGTTTCCTATTCCAGCCGAGAACATGTAAATCTGTAATTAAGACGGATCGCATGGTATTTCTTCTTCTTTTGTTACCCTTGAATTCCCATGACTAAAATGTTTAAGAGTTTCTAATTAAGAAAGATAACATACTCACTGAGACTAATGAGAAGTGCTGCCAAGGGCTGTTACAGAGATAGCACTTGAACTGAAATTCTGAACGAATATTGATTTGTCCTATGATATGAAGATTGAACATTTATATCATGCAGGTTTTTTATTGGCTGGTGGAGTTACTGAAGAAACTACTGAGATTATCATATGAGTCTTGAGTCTGTTGCGCTGTCTCACACTGAGTGGTAGGCTCTGGACAGAGTACTCCATTTAATACCAGGTGTTGTAAGACATAGGCTGAACTCTGCCTTTCACATATGTTAATGAATGCAGCCTTGACATGACCAGAAATTAATTATGATGGGGCTACTACATCCTCCTGTAAGTGGGAAGGGTTGGAGCTGCAAGGTTAAAAAAAGGAGATGAACAAACACTACATTGTATATTGCATGTCTAGGAGGGACAGAACTGGAAAGACTGCGGGATACATAAGGACTATGGAATCTATTAGCAGCAAAGTGCCTTGAAATTAGACGTTAAGATGTTGAGGTCCCATTGCAATCATGTAGATACTGTGAGAAACACCAACTGAAAATACTTAGGTCTGTCCTTTAATAATCTCCTCCAGCTTCTGTAATGCGGTTAGAAAAACCTGCTAGTGGGAGTCAGTGATCTGTGGAGCATGTCCCTTCCCTTACGGCAGTAAACCATCAAATTCAGGGGATTCAGAGCTGGAAGTCTTCTTTAATTAAACTCTGGATGATCGGAATAGACAAATTTTGCTTAAAAGATACATACAGTATAAAAAAGGTATCCAGTAGAGATCCAGTATTAAAGGATCAAGTATTAAAAGATATATCCAGATCCATTTTCCAGGATGAATTTTAAGTGAAAACTCTGGATTTTATTCTCTCAATTTCAGAAATTTACAATGTATTACAAAAAGAGTTATTTCAGTTTCACAAGTTTACTATGTATTACAGAAAGAATTTTAACCTTTTATACTGATTCAGTATTTTAGACTTTTTTCATGATACTTCACAATTCCTTTTAAAATCATTGCAATGCTTTTTTAAATCATGTAAATCTAGGATAATTTTTTAAAAGACAGCACCAAGGTGGTTAAATCATAGAAGTGTGCAACAACAGCCATCTCTGTCTTGGATAAATACAGAGCAATACTGAACCAGACTGAATATCAAACACAGATGAGGGTCTCTCTAAGGAATAGCTGAAGCTTGGGGAAGGTAGGTGTTTCCATTTTGGATAGGTGAAGCCTGTATGTGTTTTTAATTACTGTCAGAGGGTTATTGACTCTCAAAGTGCCAGCAAGAATTTATTTAATCAGGCACAACTAAGTTTCGGTTGCCATTGTCAATTACTTAAATGGAAATTCAAGGTACTTAAGCAAAGCCATGTTTCATCTCCAGTACAATCAAAATATCAGAGATACGTGAGGTTTCCCTTATTACATTTCCTTTTTTGTCCAGGAAGGGAGCTAAGGTAGCTCCCTTTCCCCTACCATGACCATTAGAGGCAATGTGTGCCCACGTAACACGCTAAGGGGAAACCTGTATCACTCTGAAACACATCCCACAATCCTACCCAAGAGCTTCACAGCTACATTCACCTCCTGTGTAATACTCCTCTGTGCTTTTTCCCAACAGTCTTGTAAAGCTTCTGAAGTTTAACAATACGAGATCAGTGATATCATTCAAAAACATGTATCCCTCTTCCCCAAATCATCACTTTTCCTGCCAAATTTTTATCTGAAAGTGCTATTGAAAAAAAAGGAAATTCTGAGTGTGCCAACAAGGGCTGAGTTTCTTGCTACTTTGGTTAAGAACAATAGAATTTTTTGGTATTTCTAAAAGGCTAAAATAATAACAACAACAACAAAACTAAATTGTTCATAAACACAAAAAATTATCCATTAAGTGGAAGCCTATATGCCTTTTCCATTTTAAAGCTTTTCATTAGTGGATCAAAGTACTGTGTTAAAGGTGGACATACGATGATGAGTGGAGTCTACTCATTTCATGAAGCTTGCAACACCAAATGGGGGCCCAAAGCAAATGTTTGGTATAT
>NW_009614664.1:0-10397 GCF_000690535.1 Cariama cristata | reverse complement strand
GCAGGTGTGTCCCTACATCTGAAACTTTTCTGAGAAGAGTTCTGTAACTCAAGACTAATGGATTCATTTTCAGACAGATGTATTTGGATTGGCTTTCCCTTCCCTTGGCTCCAGTTTCTTAAACAGTTGATCAGTAAAGACTGGTAGCACTTAGTGAATGGACTGCCAGAGCTGGTCATTCCTTTGGTGTGGAGAAAAAGAACATACAGCATTAAAAGTAATCTCTAAAGTTTGGGAAATGTGTTTGACTTCACTGTAATGAGTCCATGGTTTAATGTAAGACAGAAAGTGTAGGACTTTCTTAAGACAAGGAGCCCTGATGTTCATGTATTGCCTGTACTCTCTACTGTCTCCAGTCATTAGGGTACTTTGGTGAATGAAGTTGCATTTTAGTGGTATCCTGGATTAAAGGGTAAAAAATCACATTGGAGCAGGTGCTTGTTTAAATATAAATGCAGAGAATAATCTCCATTTTCATACTGATCACTGATAGGGAATATAATTTTTCCAACAGTCATCCTGAGAATTTCTCTGTTTGCTATCCGTTTCCTAATCCTTTTTTTCATGGTAGCATAAATGACACTGTTTTCTTAGCACTCCTGCAGTGAGTAATGTTCAAATGAAGAAGATATTTGGCAGCAAGTAGAGTTTACCCTTTGACTATTTGCCCCATTCTTTGTGGAACATGTACATTTCTTTTCCCTCTCTTCAAGGGACTATAATTTTTATGGATAGCTGAGTGATAGTAATTTGAACCAAGTAGTTTCAAACTAATTTTATTAGTATTTCTCTTTGGCTGTATCTATACTAGTAAAATAACAGTGTCAGGGCCTGTTCTTGGCATGGAAGCCAACTGGCACAGTTTAACCACATACACATTATTAAGCTCTTCTAGCCTCAGAGGCATACAGCTCCATCCATACTACCTCTTGGGAATATTTCCTGATAAGTGCTAATTTCCAAATTATTTCTAAGAATTGTTTGGGATGATGTTTTGTGACATGAGCCAAACATATGACAAGACTGCTCCAGCGACTTCTGAGTATGGATGATCAAGTTGCAGCACTTGGGCTTGCTACTCACCATGATTAATTCACTAGTACATGCTGCCTCATTATATCATGCAGTATATCACTTAAATACAGATCTTCAAGGTCAGAGCATATGTTCCTACCAAATTCCAAAGGAAATACAACACTTTAAATACATCAGACAATAAAATCTGTGTGTGTCCTCATCTGGAAATCTAGGTGGAAGTCAGGGTTTGCAAGAGCTACTGTAACACAACTAATAGTAATGTTGTCCTGGATGGCCATCCTTGCTTCAGTAAAACTCGTAAATATATGCCTCCTTGCTGAAAGCTGACACTTTATTACAGACCCATTAGTAACAGGAGCAAGTCTTGTGGGTGGCTGTGGCACAATGTGAATTCTCTATGGGTCCCAAGATCAGCCTTTTTGTGCCAGGTTTGTTTTTTTTTCTAGAATACTCCAGGAAGGATTATGTGATTATGTTGCTCTTTTTTTAGCGTCTTTTTTTTTTTTTTTTTTTTTTTTTTTTTTTTTTTGCTGCTGTTGCTGCTGTTGCTACTGTTCTTTTCAAGGGTCAGTTTGTACAGTCACTACAGAAATTCTGGGAAACTGCATTGTGGCTTGATCACATACTCTTTAAAGTATGGTGGTAGCTGAAGTAATTTTTTCTTTATTTTTTTTCAATACATGAAATATGGCTTTGGAGAGGAATTAGGAAGCAGAGGAGGGCAGGCGAAGGGGAAAGCACTTATAATTCTGTCTGTGTGTAAGTGAGAATAAATCTCCAGAATTTCCCCTGTTATCAGTCACATATCAATATATTGTACTGTAATGTAGCTGCCAAAATGGATACGGCATGGGATAATTCTGTCTCACCCAGATCAGGCTTTTCTACAGCAGCAGCCACTAGACTTGGTTTGATTATTATGATAGTCGTTATAAAGTTCAGTCGGTATTTTATTGCTGGAAACATACCGGACTGAAACATAATGTGTTATTGAACTTGCAATAGAACTGAAACTAGTATTTCCAAAACGAGCTTTCTGAACTAGAGTGGACACTTTGGCGTCTTTCAGACAGCAACCAGGAAGACAATTTCTGAAATCTGTAAATTGCCAAACAAGAGAATTGCCCAGCCCTTTCTGTCACACATGGACTAGATGAGGACCTGGTCTGTTTGCCACCTTATGGGAGCAGGAGGTTGTTAATCTACAATATTCTTCAATAGGTTACAAACCACTATATATATATAATTTTATATAGGAAGCAGTCTTGGGGAGGAGGTGTTGTGGGAGAGGAAAAGCCTTTTGTTACGGCCCCTTTTTCTTTCTGTCTTGCTGAGCAGAAATATGGCACTGTCATGGAATGTTTTTTTAATGAACCTCTTCTCACCTGACTTCTGAATAGGCTTTAAGGAAAACTATATAAACTTTCTTTGGCAAAGAAAGTCTATGACAGTCATTTTGATACATCCTGTAGCTAAAAATATAATAATGGAGGTGGAAAAATATATTCAAATGGACTTTTTTGGTCATAAACAGTAGCTTGCCAAAATGTAAACTTATGGGAGTATGTTCATTTTGTTCAAAAGTTGAAGTGTTTTAAATATATGAAGGAAATTATTTCCACTTTTAAAGAGTTTCCCTTCAAATTTAAAACCACTGAAATGACACCATTTTTCCCCCTCCTGGATCTGAACAATAATTCATTTTTAAATCTTATAATGAATAGTTTCATTTATATTTCATTTTTTAGTTGAATTTCAATATATATTAAATTTTTTACATTTCTGCAGTGATGTAGAGTAAAAGGTAACTTTGGAATTTTCTGTGGAGTAAGTTTTTTGAAATCTGAGCCCTGTTGCACCATTCGGAGTGTCCTTACTGACAAGCTCAGGCTGCGCAGCCCCCTTCTCCCTGAAGACTCTGGTGCAGGGATTGCTGATGTGGGCAGATATTTACAACATGGATACGGATTGCCCAGCCTAGCCCTTTGTGTATTCTCAACTCCGAGTTAATTGAATTAAAATGTAATTTCCAGATCTTTACTACATGACAGAATTGCATGAGACATGTTTACATAAACTGTTTTCCACGGGTATGATTGCTGAGATATAATTAGAAGAAAATCAGATGTGTGCTGGCGGTTCCCTAGGTATGCCTAGGACTCCCCTGTGCCTCTTGGCCATCTGGGTGCTCCTGTAGCCGCTGGAGAGGGATGCTATCAGAGGGGAGGCACCGAGGGCTAATGTCACATGCCAGCTGCTGCGATTTTAAATGAAATAGGGTATTTTACATCTGTTTCCATTTTAAAATATAATTGAGATTCTTTGAAGGTGATCTGAAGCGGTAAAGGAACAAGTTCCAAGAACTTTACTGTTATCTCCTGAATGTTCCCAGGAATTAGAAAAATGTCCAGAATTCTATCAAAATACTGATTTTTTTTTCTTTCAATTGTTTTCCCCAATGTATTATAGTCTCCCTCTTAGCAGCTTAGTTTATATATTGCCACTTTTTTCAAAATCAATGTATTGGTAAATAAATGGCAGGAGCCTTCTCTTCGAAGGAATGGAAATGATGGTGCTAAGCAATTTTTGGCGAGTGGGCCAACAGCTAACCTTTCAGTGGTGTTAATGAGCCAGTAGAAAAGAACCATACACGTCTCCTACAGACAACCCTCAGACTGGCCAAAGCTACTTAACATGCAAACTAATCTGACTCATCACATGCTCACACTATTGCTAAATCTGATACAAGGAAAGGAAAAAGAATGGGTGGTAGTGGCTGGAGAAGACATCGACCTCATCAGTAGCAACCTGCATGAAGTCTGATTAAGTGTGTTGCAGGACTGAGTCTACAAGACCTACGTCTGGGATGCAGACATTGATTGTTGTGGCAGATATTTCTGAATGTCCCACAGATTCGGTTAAACGTTTATGTTATGGTCATCTCTAAAATGTTATTAGTGTGACAGATGTACCGAGCAAAACTTCTCTAGTTGATATTAAAGCTGACCAAATTTCAGTAGTCATCACCCTAAACGGAAAAAATAAATGCTTAGGTACCAAAAAAACAGCAGGTAGTTGAACTTTTTTACTTGCTGAGGATTGTTTTTTGCTACTAAGTTCTGATTTATTCTGTGATCCTACATGCAGGAATATTCTGTGTTCAAGTATGCAGGGAATGTCACTACAAATGATGACTCTGCACAGCATTCAAAAAACTTTGCCTCGTTTTTAAAAATCCTTTTAATTCCCTACAATGTGTGTGCCATATCTTTCAACTGCTTGCTATAAAACACTGCTGCCATCTGATGAGGCACTTGAGGGAGTCTGAAAAGAGGATGATTGTTTTGCCCAAACTGATGTTTTAAAAGCTAAGAAGCCAAATTGCACCTGCAACTGCATATTGCGAATCAAAGCCAGCATTTGGTACAACATTCTGCAATGAAATTTTAGTGTCCCCTCTTTAGCCTTCCAAAGAATCCTCTCCATCTCATAAGGCAGAAAGGATAGAAGGCCATACAAATCTGGCCTAAATTAAATATTTTAACAACTAGGAACAGAAGCAGCACAACTACATTTAATAGTGCATACGGTTTATTTGCAGTGCAGACATCATTTTTCTGTGTTTGAAAAAACACCCATAGAACTAAAGTTTTACAGACATGAAGTCCCAGAGATGATGAACATTAAAATGATATAACATGATATATTAGCTCATCTAAACAGAAAAACAACATCATTCTCACATTCAGTTGCTGATCTTAATAAAAGCAGTGGAAACACAAGAAGGCGTAAGCCTGGAAGAGGGGGAGTTGATTACAAAGGGAGCTGTTAGGGCTGACATACTGCTTCTGAATTTCAAGGGCCATTAACTTACTATCAAATATAGTGTGGCACCTGCCTTGACATCTGGCTTTTCAGATATATCTCTAATGACCAGAGAAATTGAATTTAAATTCTGCAGCTACTGACAGGTGCCTTTGTTAAGGGGTGTGCCTCAAGGATAGTTATCATAGGAGTTAAAAAAAAAGAGGCTGCATTTCCTTGACCTACTACTCCATCCACTAAGAACTTTACTGTTAAAGAGCTGATTTTGCAAAAAACTGTGCAATTTACTGTACCAATTAGCTTGTTTTTACAGCCTGAATCAAAAGACTCTTTGTATGGACATGGGTAAGTCCTAAAAGAGATTAAAATTGAGATCCTGCTGCATGGTATAGTACTGGAATATTTAAAACATCTCTTCCTGGCTTTGCTAAAATATTAAAGTTTGAAAACTAATTATCCTATAAAGTGTAATAACCCAGTTAAGAAATTTTCTTTCACTAATTATAAAGGGAAGGGGTGGATAGACAGTCCTGATGGCTGTCAAAAAAGTCAGATTATTAGAAATCATATAAGCAAAATGATGCAGTTCATTTTTAAGATACAGAAAACTTTGTACCAGCTGGCCTTAGCTTCTGTAAACTATGGAACTAAAATTCTAAACAATAATGTAATATAAGATTTAATTTAGGCATTTAACATGAGCCTAAATTCCCAGTATAATAAAGGGAGAAGAGTATATGTCTTTGAATGCCTCACAGGAGATCCTGTCTTCCTACCTTAAATTTAATGAGGCAACATGATTTAATCTTTGATATTTCTTCAGTGTAATATTGGCCTCTGAAGTCAATATCCAGTGAAAACTACGCATACAAAATCTGGTGAGCTGGACAATCATATCAAGAGTCTCATGCTTGATTACTAGATACTGGTCCAATCTAGAAGTGCTTCACCCTGGTCTACTGGACTCAGGAAAGTTTGCTAAAGGCAACAATAAGCATAAATTCAAGAAGAGGACAAATTTGAACCTGAAAAAATAGAATATGGTTAGACCATGATGCATTTCTCTCAGCTGATAATTTTTGAAAAGAAGTACTTAGTAAGCATAGCATATTCATGTCTGTAGTTGTGTCATGAGTTAATGTTAGAGGTGGCTGAATCATTTTAGAAGGAGATTATATTTTTACATTCTTGTTAGCAGATATTGTTAGATAACAATATGGTATCAATGGCACAGAACTTTGTTGTGTTCTACTTTTATATTTTTTTCTTATTTTTTGTCTTGTTTCATGAAAGAATGATTCCACTACTGATGGATTTTGCAGTGGAGCATAACTAGTACACATTGTTTTGTTATTCTATGCAAAATTTCATATCTGAATTGCATAAGTTACCATCACCCTGGCATTCTAATTGCGTGGTCCACTAGACTCCAATATCCTGCAGCATAGAGCATTAGACAGCGTGGCAAAAAAAAATGTTCAGCTGCACAATTTAAAACTAAGAATACAGACAATAACATGTATTAAATGATGGTCTCCCAGCAAATGGATGAATTGGAGATTTTACTGTGGACTGTAAAGTTTCTTTGAGCTTTGTATGACAGAACATGTATTTTTATATGGAAGATCCTTTCTGTGGTTTAATGTATTGAGAATAATGCCATTTTTTATGCAATTGCAACATCTTTGATTCTTTAGATGGATCTAGACCCTTCACATGAATATCTCACTAATGACAAGCACGGACTATTGCATCCTTCATGTCTTCGTTACGGCAAAGTACCTATATTCAGCAGAATGCAGATTACTCTATGTCTGATAGTTTCCAAGTTTCAATTGGATCTTTATAACAAAGATTAATTTTTCCATAAATTCCATTACTGCCTTAATGCTTCTTCCACAGGATTTAATGATACGGCTCCAGCTGATTTCTGAGGAAGATAAGTTGGGCCAAGGTTGCTAGCTTATCCAAAACTCACCTTAAAGATGGGATACATCTATTCAACCTTAGATGATATACATCTATGCCTGAACTTATCAGTCACGTTTTTTTATTCTAGACTTTATCCTTTTATACATTTCAGGCACTACAAGACAGACAAAATGAATTCTACATCAAGCAAGTGCAAGGCAAACAGGAACAACAATTTGTTCAAAACTAACATTCTCAGGCTGAAATTCTACAGGTCTGGAACCTATAAAACAATTGGATGCACTAATTGTTGCAGATGAATGGAAACACTTCACCAGCATCTCTTGATTTGCTAAAATCATGGACCTAGGCAGCGATTTGTTAGAAGTCCTCTTAGCTTCTATGTAAAGGCATAGGTAGTTATGTACAATGGTATCCTGGGTACATGAAATCCAATATGAAATGAAACAAAATGAATATTTTCACCCACCAGCTCAGGAGCAGCTCTGCACATGTTTATGCCGCTTCTGAGCTTCTTTGTTCTGTCCTAGTCTGTGTGGATTTACTGGTTTGAATCTGTTTCTTGGGGATTTCTGCATTTTCAGACCCCAAAGATCTTTAATATCTTGCCTGGTTGATGGAAGGGAAGCTCTAAATGCTAGGTTAATCATTTGGAGATAGCACAGACATACAAGATTCACTCTATCCCCACCCTCTGCCAAATTTTCCACATGCTAGACATTTTTCTACATAACTGCCTACATGATATTTATCTCCATTTTCAATCATATTTCTTTTATCCGTGTTCAGAAATAGCTAATTCAAGACTATGTGGATACTCTCAGGGCAGGATGTACAAGAAGAAAGAAGTTATGCAAGTATGAGAAGAGATATGGAAAAACTATCTTCTGAATATTGCCTTCAAGAAGAATTGAATATTTCCAGTTGGCATGAGTTCACAGGCACACAGAGCAAATGCAATCCACCAGCGTGTCCAGCCTGCTGGTACTTGCCAGTGTCCCCCTGGTAGCTGGAAATTGACTTAAAATCATTGCTGTGGACAGCATCAATAAAGGTATTAGACAGTATTGGCCCCAAATCTGAGCCCTGAGGAACACCACTGGTGACCGGCCGCCAACTGACTTTAGCTCCATTCACCACCACTCTCTGGGCTCGGCCAACCAGCCAGTTTTTCACCCAGTAAAGATAGCCATGAGCTGCCAGCTTCTCCAGGAGAATGCTGTGGGAGACAGTGTCAAAGGCTTTACTAAAGTCCAGGTAGACCACATCTACAGCCTTTCCTTCATCCACCAGGTGGGTCACCTGATCACAGAAGGAGATCGGGTTGGTCAAGCAGGACTTGCCTTTCATGAACCTACACTGGCTGGATCTGATCCCCTGATTGTCCTTCACATGCCTTGTGATCTCACTCAGGATGATCTACTCCATCACCTTCCCTGGTACCAAGGTCAGGCTGACAGATCAGTAGCTCTCTGGATTCTCCTCCTGGCTCTTCTTGTAGATGGGCATCACATTGGCTAGCCTCCAGTAGCCTGGGACCTCTCCAGTTAGCCAGGACTGCTGGTAGATGATGGAGAGTGGCTTGGCAAGCACATCTGGCAGCTCCTTCACTATCCTTGAGTGGATCCCATCCGGCCCCATAGACTTGTTCGTGTCTAGGTGGAGCAGCAGATCGCTAACTGCTTCCTCCTGGATAATGGGGGGATTATTCTGTTCCCCACCCCTGCCATCCAGCTCGGAGGACTGGCTGCCCTGAGGATAACTAGTCTGCTATTAAAGACTGAGGCAAAGAAGGCATTAAGTACCTCTGCCTTTTCCTCATTCTTGATGGCAATGTTTCCTTCTACACAAGTAAAGGGTGGGGATTCTCTTTGGTCCTCCTTTTGTTGTTAACGTATTTGTAAAAACATTTTTTGTTATCGTTGATGATGGTGGCCAGAGTGAGTTCTAGCTGAGCTTTTTTCTTTCTAATTTTCTCTCTGCATGCCCTGACAACATCTTTATACACTTCCTGAGTTGCCTGTCTCTTCTTCCAAAGCTGGTAAACTCTTTTCTTACTCCTGAGTTCCAACCAAAGCTCTCTGTTCAACCAGGCCGGTCTTCTTCGTCGTCGGCTCTTCTTGTGGCACATTGGGACAGCGTGCTCCTGTACCTTTAAGATTACCTCCCTGAAGTATGTCCAGGCTTCCTGGACCTCTTTCCCCTTCAGGACTGTTTCCGAAGGGACTCTCTCAACCAGTGTCCTGAATAGGCCAAAGTCTGCCCTCCAAAAGTCCAGGGTAGCTGTTTTGCTGTCCCCTCTCCTTACCTTATCAAGAATAGAAAAATTTATCATTTCATGGTTGTTATGCCCGAAACAGCCTCTGACCACCACATCTCCCACCAGTCCTTCTCTGTTTGTAAGAAGCAGGTCTAGCGGGTCACCTCCCCTGATAGGCTCACTTACCAGCTGCATGAGGAAATTATCTTCCACACACTCCAGGAACCTCCTGGACTGTTTCCTTTCTGCCATGTTGTATTTCCAGCAGACATCTGGTAAGTTGAAGTCCCCCACAAGAACAAGGGCCAGCAATCGTGAAACTTCTGCCAGCCGCTTGCAGAGCACTTCATCCACCTTTTCATCCTTGTTGGGTGGTCTATAACAGACTCCCATCAGGATATCTGCCTTACTGGCCTTCCTCCTGATATTTATCCATAAGCACTAGACCTTATCACCACCATTGAGTCCTAGACAATCGAAACATTCCCTAACATATAGAGCCACCCCACCACCTCTCCTTATAGCCATTCATTATAGCACTCCAGTCACGAGACTCATCCCACCATGTTTCTGTGATGGTGACTGTGTCGTAGCTTTCCTGCTGCACCATGGCTTGCAGTTCTTCCTGTTTGTTGCCCATGCTGCGTGCATTGGTGTAGATGGACTTCAGGTGGGCTATTGATCTCCACTCTAACACTGGCCTGCTGCCCCTAGGCTCATTTCCAGTGTGCTGGGTAATCAAATAGCTGTGATTGAAATGGAATATATTCAGAAAACCACATCCAGTTTGTACTTCATTTTTATTAAAATAGGTTCTCCATGTCTCTTCATAACTTGGTTAAATAGCCTCACTACTAAAATATCATGCCCGAATTTACACAGCTTCAGACAAGCACCTTCACCAGATTTTTCTAGGTACTTTCTGGAAGGGAGACTCCTCAGTAATCACATTTCTATTTATTCTTCTGAAACTTTTATGTGTCAATGATGCTAAATAACTCGTTAATCACGTATATGAATGACTTTTTCCTGAATCTTCTCAAATTTCTCAACTTCCTGCTTGAATTGCAGATACAAGATGTAAAGCGAGTACTTCAATTATAGCTGTGTCAGTCTCTAAATCAGAGGGATGCTATACTTGCTAATTCCACTTCATATTTTCTGCTTATACTTACAAGATTATACTAGCTCTTTTGCTCCTGTCTTTCACAAATGGTTAAGGCTCACCCAGACCTTAACAAGAGAGAGAAATCCATGCTCTTGACAAAGTCTAAATTATAAGTGCCTTTATATATGACCTTATACTTGACTCTTTTGAAAATGGCCTATGAAACAGTAATTC
>NW_009614663.1:6338-19312 GCF_000690535.1 Cariama cristata | reverse complement strand
GGACTTTACACCCCCAGCAAGCTCGTTCCCGAAGTAGGACGAGTATGTGGTGCTCAGCTGTTCACCCGCGGTTTATCCACGAGGTGCAGTCATGGCTGGATTTACTCAGGGTTCATCTATGAAGCTGCATTATCTGCTTTCATCCGCTCCATAAACAGCATAAAGATTGTATGAAACGACATTAACGAAACTACACTGGGATTTGTGAAGGCCCATTAAAACATGCAGTCCTCGTAGCTCCTTGCTCACTGCTGCAAAGGGAAAACAGTAAAGCAGCCCAGCCCCAAGCTGTAGGCCAGAGACAAACCACACCTAGGCAATACTGAGATGCTCCAGCTGCAGCCCTTGTGGCTGACAGGCCCTGCTCTTCCTCGTACGTCTGTCCAAGCTGTAACCCTGTGCTGAACCCTAATGCTCAATGGATGGTGATGGCGTCTCTCTGGCTGCACCTTGGGGCGAAGAGGGGCAAGCGGCCATGCTCCCTTCAGCCCCAGCAGCACTCTACTGTCATTTAATTCCTCCCTTCCCATTTGCAGCCTAGCTGCTATTCCTGCCTCTGCCCCATCCACACACTGGTGTTGAGGTGCAGGCACCAGCCTGGTATTTTGGAGAAGGAGGTGTGAGTTACAAGTGGACAAAGATGAGGCCTCCAGCTGTGCACAGGGGTTGCTGCGGGCACTGTCCTCCAAACAGTCCCCCTGCCTGCAGTCCTAGGGAGGTCCCTGCACACCTCTACACCTTGGGCCGCACCAAAAGGGTCATGACTGCAAAGAAAGCCAAGCATTACCTGAAATGTTTGGTATCCACAGGAGCTGCCTACACAGGGGCTGCTGCTTGGCTCCTCTGAGCTAGCCTTTGGGGAGAGGTGAGGCAGGGCAGGGCTGGGCTGGGCTGCTGCAAGTCCCAGCACATAGATAGATTCAGGCTTAGTGAGAAAGTACTGGGGGAAAGAGAAAACCAGTTCCTGTATCCCCAGTGAGCTCCAGCTGGGCTCTCTGAGTGATACAAGGACTACTGCTGGAATCTGCTGGGTCTTTGTCTCAGCCCAGGGCAGCATGGAGGCAAGTCTGGAGGTCAGAGAACAAAAACACCATGCAAGAACAGTGCTTAAACCCAGGCCCCCAGCGTAGCCTCAGCTGACTTGTAGGACTTGGGTGAGAGAAAGAGAGGGAAAAGACCTTCTCCTTGTGCTAGAATTTTGGTTTAATACATACTTACTAGGATAGCTTGGAAAAGGAGAGCCTGTGGCTCAGCTTCAGCCACTGAAGGCACTTAATGGATTTAAATTGCTTCTTACTGATAATATTTTGTTATTTTTGCAAAAAATAGTACCCAGACAGTAAGAAGATGTTTTATTTTAAGATGCTTTCAAAAAACATTTTATTCTCCACTATGTGTAATATGCCAGTAACTATTACATATAAAGGAAGCATTCAGAATGTTATAACATATATATGTGAATAATAACTATTCTAGTTGTGACATTTTAAGATTGATGAGACACTCTCTTACGTTACTGGTAAATAAACTTGATTTCTGAAAATGAGAATGCTATTGTGATTGAGGGATTACTATACTAATTGTATTCTATTCTAATAAGTAAAAAGATAAAGTATTTTTATGATATTAAGAATCTAAGTAATTTACATACAGTACACATCTCAGTATGTATTATATTCTAATAAGTGAAGGAGATTGGGTTAATATTGAATATGCAAGTATCAGTGAATGTTCATGTTCCCATGAAAACAGATCTCTTTAAAAAGCAAACACTAAACTGAATAAACGTATAGTTAGAAGATTTTAATTTCAAGGTTCTGCAAACTGTAAAGTTCAAGATAAACGCATTGAGCTAAATATCCTAGCTAAGCTCAAACATCTGGAATGCCTTTTCACAACTACAGAGCAAAGGCATTTGAATAACAACATACTGTGTTATCAGTAGCTACAAGTAATTCCAATTTGCACTATATAATCTCATACTATTGTGAGGGTTTTCCCAGGTCAAAGCTCTTTCTGCTTCTCCATCTTAGCAATTTGATAAAGTTAAGACTTGCACTGAAGATTTTGTCATGATGAAAAACCATTTTGTAGAATATATCGATGGGTAGATCTCCATTTGGATCTGCATATTTCAGAGTTGTCATCGGAGTATACAAAGTGTTGGTCTGATGGCGAAAAGGTGGATTTTCTGCAAGAATTATCTTTACTGTATGCTGTCAAGAATGAGAAATATAATTGTTAAAGAACCTTTACCAAAATAAAGTAAAAACCTAGTTTTCAGTTAGGCAGAGGAAAAGTGGAAGAATAAAGTGCTAGAATTACATAAAACCCTGTATGTAGTTTTATTAGAATTTAATTAGAAATTTTTCTTAAAATATTTTTAAGGCCATAAGAAGTACTTTTATTTATTCTTAGTCCTATTTCTGTTTATCTATACAGTGGTGATAGTATCTTACACCCAAATATCCTGAATAATCCTCCAAAATTATGCCTATATGCCCACAATAGGTAGAGCCTTTCTTTTACAGTTCACTGGGAAAGGATTGGAACAGTGTGCTTTGTAGCAAGATCTGTGAACCTTCAGTTGACACTGAAGCTATTCCTTAGCAGCAAGCACCTGAAATCATTGTCCCCTTCCACAGCTTGCCTAAATTTGTCTTCCTGCAGGAAGCCCCAAGCACCAGAAACTACGTCCATGTTATTGTGCCTTGGTGGTCTGGGGTAGCTGAGTTAACTTGACATTAGTGGAGGGATTACTAGTGAGATGGAGAAGAGAGCGGCTGTAACCAATGGTGGGAACTCTGTGTAGATGCATGGTAACTGCAGAATGATCAGCCTTCACCAGATGATGCGTAAGTGCATCTAATTCCTCAGTGGTTGTTAAATTACACTTCATAGTTGTCTTCAGTACTTCAAAATGAACATTCTTTTAATATTCTAAAGGCTTTTGTTTAAAAATCTCAATATTCTCTTGATTTTTTAAAAATAATTTTAAATTCTGTAAATTACATTTAATTAAATCTAATGCTTCTATCAAAAAACCAGCAACCAACCAGTACATTCATAAATTACAAAGAAAAAAAAAATCAAGAAAAAAGAAGATAGAGAATTGTTGAGGAGTTACCTCTGCAATATCTTCAGCACTTTGTCCCAGGCTCTGGAAAATTTGTTTGTAATTTTTAAGGTAAATATTAGTAAACATCTCAGCTGTTTCTTCATCTGCAGCAGAAAGATCCATTTTCATTCCATCTTCAAACACTTTTCTTTCAAACTCTGTAACCACTGGGCCTGGTTCAATCAAACTTAACCTGTTCAAAAAGCAAAGATATACTGGTTATTGATTATCCTCCATGGGAAATACACCTCTCTATCCTTCTCAAAAAAGAATACTGAAGAGCTGTGCTGTGAGTACATGTTAGCAAGCAATATTAAACAGTACATTCTGTAAAGGCAATCCATACCATTTTATTGCTCTCATGCTCCTACCCATCCACTTATAGTAGTAGAAATCTGCATAGCTTAAATTTCAGGGAAGTGCTGTAACTTAATTAATGGCAGAATGGAGTGCAGTTGTTACCTGCTGTCTTGCAGCTGTGGAATCTAAGGATGATTTATCCACAAGAACTTACCAATATTAAGAAAAATAATTAAAAGATAACAAAATTCATTACTTCCTGGATGAAATCCTACATAGATTTCTTTGTTATAGCTTTCCCATAATACTACTAGAAGTAGCTGTAAGAGATGGGGGAATTGCCCAAACATGGATTTTCTTTGTCAAGCTGTCAGTGTTACATTATTCAAGATCCCTCCACAAAATTATAATACAATACAATATAGATACTTTTGCTGTGGGTGGACAGATTTTGGCTGCTGCCAAATCTGGAAAATTTTATTTTGCTCAGCAGCGTATTATAGCAAATCACTGAAATACAGTTACTGGTCAGTTCTTTCCTAGTTCTTTTCTCAGGCAGTAATTACTCCCAGCCACTATGTTTATCAAAACACTCTTTGGGACAGGACCTCTTCCTCGACTTGAGCTCTGATCAGGCTCTTCTTTAGAACTAAATCAAGCTATTGACCCTGACAGCCGAATTCCAGCTGCTGCTGGAATTGAAGCCTTTTCTCTTGTGTAACTCTGGACCTTGAATTTTCCCTTTCTACTTTCTTTTTTTAACCTCTTCTTTGCTGTATCTTATACTCTTGAAATTTTATTATGAATTCTGGTATATCCTGTGTATCATTACAATATATTTCTTTTAAATTCCTCCAAAATTTTCAGAGCAGTATGCAAAAATCACACTTTGGATGCTGCTTTGTCTCTGAAATCCCATGACAGCAGCTCTCTTCTCCCACAGCACAAGGGCTAAATGCTTAGGCACACAGAGGTGCAATGGATATTTAATAATCCTTGGACTTCACACAAAGAATAGTATTAGAATTACATGAATGTGAATATAGATGTGACAAATCAACCCCCAAAGTCCCACAGACAATGAACAGGATCATTCTCTTAAACACTGTCTTAAACATTAAGAAATAGTACACCACATTCTTCTCACTTTCATCCCTCCTCCTGTCATTATAGGTATCTCACTCCATGTTCCATTCTGATGGATTTCCACTTGCTGTCCTCCTATGATGAGCCCTTGGACTTTTTCATCTGTGAATTGCCTAAGAAGTCTGTTATCCTTTCTAAAGAAAAATATTACAGGTTGATACTATAATTTTATTCTTATGATATTGTATGCAAGAATCCGGTTTCAGAAGTGTTAGATTAACTGTATTTTATCCAAAGCTAAACAGCCTTTAACTGTTCAAGAGAACATGTTTATTTTAGCAGCTAGATCTTTTTATTTCCTTATGTAGTGTTAAGAATGGACATTTCTATGCATTTTGCAATGTACAATTTCCATGGGTTCCTCAATCTGTTTCCTTTAGATAGCAGCAAGCTTTAAAAATTTGTTTGCTAGCTCTGAATATATTTAAAACTATCTAAAATACAATTTACACCAGTGGATCAATACTTACTGCAGTTTGAACTTGAGTGCTTGTATAGCTAAACTTTCACAGAATCCTTCCACAGCAAACTTAGATGCAGCATAAACATCATTAAATAAGATACCTGATGGTACAAACAAAACATCCTGAGAATATGATTGTATTCAACATACTAATAGTTTAATTTTAAGAACTGTTGTATTTTCCCAAAATTTCTACAGTCTTACTGGGAAAACATTAGAAAAATCCTTGTGTATACTGAATCTAAATACTGATTTTTTTGCCTATGTTCTCAAAATTGCTTATTCTGGGAAAGGATGCTCGACTAATGCTTTTCCTTCTCCTAGCTGATGCCGTGATCTCTTTGGATGATTCTAAATATTTTGTAGTCTAAGATATGAAAGTGTCTGTACATACAATACCATCTGCATTATTTATCAGCAAGACTTTAATAAGCTATAGATGAACACAAAAGCTGAGTGCAATGCAGGAGATGCAAGCTCGATCTCTTGCATCATTGTATCTGAGTGATTTAGAAAAAGCACTACCATCAATCCATTTAGGTGGATGGTAAGTATTGTATTAAACAATAACAACTCTTGCAGTTTGAACTTAGGACCCTTGCTTACCAGAATAATCCAGGTAAGATCAATGCCACTGTTGTAATAATTGAACAAATACAACTAGACCAGATGGAACACAAGAGTAGGAGCATCATTATCTGACGCTAAAATTAGACTCCATAGTTTTATGAGAGGAGAAACTTTACAAAAAGGTGGTACAATAGTCCAGGACATGATTGGATTTCATTCCATTAGTATTGTGCAGAGCATAGTAAGCATGTTTGCCTGTCCCCATAATCTTTTCCAATAGGAAAGAGAAAAGTAACGCTCAGCCCAGTTTCCCAGATAATAAAAATAAAATAATAACATTTTTAAAAATATATAAAAATAATCAGACTTTGAGTTAAAACTCTTTGAAAAAAAAATTCACTCTGCAGGTTTTGTTCTTAAAATGTCTTGAGAGTAGTTGTGTAATAACATACTACCTAGATGTATAAAAACGATCATGTCTAAGTGCTGTGCTTTTTATAGTTGGAACTTCAGCATTACAAAGCACAATAGTTAGATATGCTAGCTCCTACTTTTTTTTTTTCAGACAAAAAGAGGTAAGCTTTAGATTTTGAATACTGAACTCTTGGTTCAAACAAACAAAAAACAAAACAAAACAACTTTGCCTTGTATTCCCATAACACTGCTTATTATAACTATATGCCCGCTCTTTCTCCTCTTCATGTCAGGCAAAATCTCCTTCAGGAGTCGAACCAGTCCAAAGAAGTTGGTATCCATCACAGTTTTCATTTCATCTATGGTCTGACATTCAATAGGTCCAATGAGCCCCATTCCAGCATTGCTAACTGCACAAAATGGAACACAACAGTGAGCAATAACCTCCATAAACGTTAACTTGCCATCTTTACTGGAAAGCATTTGAAAGTAAAATGAGGATTAAGGATTAAATGATCTTTAAATAATCCTTAAAGAAAGGATTAAAAGATGTTATTCTGTCACTAAAGCTTTGCAAATACACTTGGCATATTTTGGTCTCCTTTTTGTTTTGCTAACATTCACATCTTCAATAAAAAAACCAAAACAAAACACACACTTCCATTGATTTTTATTTGCCTCCTGGATATTTGTAGGTAGGGAATGATTGATAGAACTGGCATTCTGTACTACAACTAGTATGTCAAATTCGAGTATAATACAGTTTGCAGAATCAGCTTGTTAAGCAGTGCTTTAATAATTAATCAAAATAAAGACAGGTCTATAATTTTCTATTAAAGATTTAATAGTAAGATATTAATCTATATTTTTAGCAAAACAGTATGAAAACACTTCTTGTTGAATGATTTGTAAAGTGCAATTACAATTCTCAATACAAGATGAATGCACCCTTTCTTTGCATTTGTTCTTTTACTTGCTAATTCCCAAATGCTGTTGCTTTCTTAGTACAGAGAGCTGTTGCCTTCATTGTAAATATGGCTGTGCTTCACTGATAGGGTAGAAAGTCTTGTATGTGAAGATGCCAATCTAGGCAAAAGATCTCTGCTCACATTTACTAAAAACTGTATCATGTAATCCAAGACACTTCTCTGTGATCAAGTTTCTCCTTTGTAAACAGGAAAAACAAGATTTCTTACTTCACAGAAGCATGGTCAGATTTAATCCACTCATATCTGCATGAAGCCTTAAGAATCTTAAACAGAATACACTATATAATTATTATTACTTGGATCCGTTAAAAAATGATAATGAAAAAAAAACTAATGAAACTTCTCCAGGGTATTTCATATGACGTTAAATAGAAAACTGGTATCTGTTCATAGCATACACATCCTGTACTTGCCTAAGACATCAATTCTTCTGTCAGGGATACTATTCACACAAGTTTTAATAGACTGTTCATCACAGACATCCAGTTGTTTAATTTCGAGGGTTTTGCCCAGCCTGCGACCTGCAGCTTCCTCAAGTGGCTCTTTCTTGGCCAGATTCCGCATTGTGGCATACACTGCAACACACCAGAAGGAACAGTTATCAGAAATATAACCTTTTCTGTGGCAGTCTTACTGAGAAGTATTAAAGAATATTGCCTTTACATCCATATCTTAAATATCAGTGATAGAACCCAGATAAAAACTTAAAAGTAGAAAGAATCTATTTTCAACATATATTGTCACTGATTTCCCAGAGTCTGGTTCTGAAATCTTCAAGAAATTCAAAAGGAGAATTAAATTGCTAAGCACAATGAAGAACATGTAGCATATGAAGATTATCACCAAAACTTTAAATAATGGACATCGAGTTATGCCGCTGAATCCTTTTTAGGTACCTAAAACCCAATTTTGGATTCGAGATATCCTTTTTTTTTTTCTTTTTTTAAAAAAATCACCATCAACTTATTTAGCAGGACAACCATAATTTTACTAAAAGGCGGAAGACAGATGCTTCCTTAGGTTGCAAAAATGTCTATTTTTGCAAGCTACTTCTCAAATAGAAATTAGTTTTATCATTGTGGCAGCCTAATTACCCAGAAAACTATGAATCTGCATCCAGTCAGTTAGCAGTAAAATACTGTGAGAGTAAGTGTGAGAGACTGAATTACCAGAGACTGCTGTATTCACCTTGCCATCCATTTGCAATCACAGAAAATATCCCATTTTGCAGTAGAAACACAAATCCCAGCCCCTTTGTTCACCCTCTTATGCTTACACAGGGTTGGAATAACGAAACATGCTTTAAGGAAAAAATTGCAAATTTTAGAACTGTTTTCCTAAATTCATTCCTTTGGTCCTCAAATGGGCATGTGCATTTCATTCAACAAAGATTTTTAGTAGCCAGAAACAAAGCTAACTACAACTGTGAATGTATATCCAAGGTAGCATACTACAGACATTTTCAACTATGTGTTTCTATATTAACTTTTTTTTATTTTGCAAACTATTCAGTTCAAGTAGCTGTTCAGCTTCAATACAGGCACAGAAGTACCATCTGCTTACAGAAAGCGGTATATTTTCACTGTATTGTATTTTCTTGACAGTAGGAGGGGGGAAACTAACAAGAAACAAGTCACCAAACTGAATACAATCACCTATTAAATCACAGAAAAAAAAAAAAAGTAGTACTGCCTTGAAGATATCCTTTTATAAAGATAAATAATAGATACATTGTTACCTTTAAATCTTTTCTGTTCATCATTTGCCATTTTTACAGCTAATGCCAGTCCAATTCCTGAGGAGCAACCTGTAATGAGGACATTTCTTCTTGCCATTCTTTTCACTGGGTAGTTCAAACTAGAGTTCTTGTTCAGAGGAGCAACAACCTAAATGTAGCTACCGTATAATGTCATTGGCCTTTAATGCTATCTCCAGCTTTCCTGAGTCAACAAATCTGAAAATGCACACCTGGACCCTGCATGATTAAGGGATAATCTCCAACTAGACAAAAACAGAAGCAGATGCTCCTGCATGAGCTTAGAATCTGCATTATCAACATGGACTATATTTAATACAAAGTTTGATTAATCTTTAAAGTGAGACATTGGTAAGCTACATGGATTTTTTTAATAGTGAAATAACCAGTTTGCACGCTACTGGCAGGAAAAGCCTGGCCACAATTACAATCAGTCTGTAATGTCAAGTCCTCCAGTCACATCTATGGAAAGTAAACTGCACCCCAAAATGGGATCCCTCTGCTAAAGGCGATCAGACTTCCTACACTTACAGCACCCTCCTCATTCTTTTGCAACAGAATGAGAAATTGATTTCTTCCCTGATGCCTTACTATTATAAGAGGTCTAATAGGCTTTACAGAAAAAGTAAATTGAAAAAATGAAATGTGGATTTAGAAAGAGATAAGTTGTTTAGACAGATTCCTGACATTTCTTTTTGGCACTGTTCCCAACCAAGAATAAAGAAAGTAAGCAAGTATGCCGGCAGTGGAGAACAGCCAGGAAGACGCTGAGCAGACCAGCTTTACTACATCCTTGCTAACGCTGAAATCTCTGAACATTTTCTATTCTCCAACTGATAAGGGGGGGGGGAATCAGAACTAGCATGATGTCTGACTCAGTTTTAGTTTTGGAGAAAATATTCCACCAACTTTGCCTATAAACTCTGAATTAAACAGAAGGACATTTGGACTGCCAGTTTAGTGCAGTTCATGTTTAACATACAGTAACTGTAGGCATACTACATTCAGAAAGGAAATCGGTCTCTTGCAAAATTTATAACCCATCCTGAGTGACAGAAAAAGAATCACCTTAGTAAGCAATTAGGCCTTCTGAACAGCATTCAGCTAATTGCAATGCCATTATACACAGAAAAATGTTTTCCAAGATTCAGTAACCCCATGTTAATGCAGTACAGTTCAGAAGAATGAACTTAGTGTTCCAGGATTTGCATAGATGTAAATTGGTTAGTATCTCAAATGAAGTAGGACTCTACAGAAACATTTAACTGAAATTATTTTTTTAAAAAAAAAAGTCCCACCTTTCCAAAACAAATTCACTTTAACAGACTAACAAGTGGAACCATTAACTTCCCAAGCAAGCAACAAAATAGCAAGACAGCATCTAAAGTTGAAGAGAAAATGTAATTATGATTCTACTTATTTATCAGGTTTGAGCCACAGTTTTACCAGAGAAGTTAGTATCCAGGTACAGAATTTCAGGGCAAATGTTATTTAGTCAATTCAGATATTAGGCAAATTGCTTTTGCTGTTCATGCACATTTATATTTAGTGCATGTAGGAGGAGCAAGTGAGGCTTTATGCAATACTGCATTAGTGGAATTCCACCAGTGTTGTGATGCAACTGTAATTACAGATTGGTTGTATTTTCCACTTGAATTCCTGGTTTGAAGGGCTTACATGTTCCTTTGCTTTTAAAAAAAAAAAAAATAATCTGTCTGAAATTTGATGCATAGGTTTCTAGCCTGAAGGCAAACTGATTTGCCTAGAGAGGAAAAAAAATTAAAGTAGTTTAATATTTTTCAATTATTACACTGGTCAACCTAATCCTACTGTTTTTTATTTACAATTATGTAGAGAAACAAATAGCTTTATTTAAAACACTCAATATATTTCTTTCCATAAGTAAACAGTATTTTTTCCCACATCATAATTTTCATAATAGCAAAATAAATACTCTGAAACTGCAGAAATACTTTAGATGAGTGTGTCTTGACCTTGTCAATGGTATCAAAATGTGTGCCTGGTTTTGTAAAACCACTTAAAGTAGAATGGTTGCATTTGTGCAACACGTTTGCATAAACAGTGAAAGACACACCTACTACCCAAGGAGTTTAGCACACTTCCACCTGCAGAGCTGTTGAAATACAACAGGTAAGTTTGTTGGCCAAGATACACTTTTAATATACAAAACACTTAACTCAGGCCTAATCTTTAAGTTGCAATACATTCAATTCTGTTCCTGTCATTTATGTTGAATAACTTTACTAACTTAATTTTCTGAAGTATGAATCACATATCTTAATGCATGTAACTCATGTTTGCATTAATCAGACTCAGATTTAGGCCTCATAACCATATTTGCAATTTCTGACACTTATGTAAATATAGAAGTGTTAGAAACTGGGGCCACTAGGCATTTGTATTAGCTAAATTGTGTAGTACTTTTGGGAAAACTGGAAATAAATATGTTTTAGAGTGCATAGTTATGATGCCATTTTAATCAGCAGTAATTTTTGTATGGATTTTGGTTTGGGGGAAAAAAAATATTATTTGAGCTTTATGGCCTTGACTCACACCCCTTTGCATCTGAAAAGTAATTGCTGGGAGTAAAGCAAGCAATTTTTGTCAGTGTCTATGATCAGTCAATTTTAATAAGATATTGTGTCTGCAACATTGTATCTATAAAAAAAAAATATTCCCAAACAAATATTATTAATAAGGTTATACCATTGTGCTCTTAATTAGAAGTTAGATGTGAAACACAAGGACACAGTTTAAAATCCTTTGAAAAAAATGACAGCTGAAATTAATTCCTGCAACTCAAGATACTTCAAAAATAAATTTTATTTCTCAAAAATAAATGAAGATATTATTATATCAAGGCAATAATCTCAAGAACAGTTGGAAAAATAAAAATATTGTAATTTGTTTCAGTACAAATAACCACATTCATTATTTACAAACACAATGTTAAAATTTCTTCTTTGAATGCACAATTATGTTGCTAGCAACAGCACTCCTGGGTTGCTGCTCGTCCAGTAGGCAACATTCCTTCCTTCACAATTCTTGCCCCTGAAACAAAATATCTGTGATCAGAACCTTCCTTTAAACTTCTGCACTCAATTTACCATATCCAAATCGATTTGTACCAAGATGTTACTTTTCATTATTAAGATTTACATTACAAATTCAAGAAACCAGCTGCAGGTCTCAAGTCCATGGCTTCTTTCTCAAATTCTGCCCTCTAGACTGAAGTTATTAATGCATTTTTGTTCACTGTTCTTGTAACTGAAGTACATTTGCTTTCAAAATGAGCAGCAAATGACTGGCTGGGTAGATGAGGGGAGAGCAGCGGATGTTGTCTACCTTGACACTGCCTCCCATAACATCCTCATAGGTAAGGTCAGGAAGCGTGGGGTGGACGAGTGGACAGTGAGGTGGGTTGAGAACTGACTGAATGGCAGAGCTCAGAGGGTCGTGCTCAGCGGTAGAGTCTAGTTGGAGGCCTGTGGCTAGCAGTGTTCTCCAGTGGTCAGTTCTGGGTCCGGTCTGGTTGAACCTATAACAAGACTGTGAGTAGTGGCTGATACACCAGAAGGCTGCACTGCCATTCAGTGAGACCTGGACAGGCTAGAGAGAGTTGGGCAGAGAGGAACCTAATGAAGTTCAACTTGGGCAAGTGTAGGGTCCTGCACCTAGAGAACAGTAACCCCATGCACCAGTACAGGCTGGGGGTTGACCTGCTGGAGAGCAGCCTGGCAGAGAAGGACCTGGGAGTCCTGGTGGACAAGTTGAGCATGAGCCAGCAATGTGACTTTGTGGCCAAGAAGCCCAATGGTATCTTGGGGTGCATTAGGAAGAGTGTAGCCAGTGGGTCAAGGGAGGTTATCCTCCCCCTCTACTCTGCCCTAGTGAGGCCATGTCTGGAGTACTATGTTCAGTATTCTAGGCTCCCCAATTCAAGAAAGACAAGGAACTACTGGAGAGAGTCCAGCAGAGGGCAACAAAGGTGATGAGGGGACTAGAGCATCACCCTTTTGAGGAAAGGCTGAGGGAACTGGGTCTGTTCAGCCTGGAGAACAGAAGACTGAGAGGAGATGTCATCAATGCTTATAAATACCTTAAGGATGGGTGTCAAGAGGGTGGGGCCAGACTCCTTTCAGTGGTGCCCAGCAACAGGATAAGGGGCAATGGGCACAAACTGAAACTCAGGAAGTT